>NW_028234053.1:40000-122500 GCF_037954325.1 Fistularia commersonii | reverse complement strand
AATCTCAGACATCAAACTGTATATTTTTTGGTTTTTGGATTTTTCCATAAGTTTTAAGGATTTTTTTTTATAATTCAAAATCGTTTATGAAGAAATTAAAATTTGGGGAACAGTTTTGCATTCTGTTTTTGTGAATGAAGAACTTGGCCAGGCCAGTAGATCTGCGTGTTACCGGCTGGGTCTTTTACGGAGGAATAATATGTGTGACACGTCTCTTGCTTTGCAGAACTGGAGGAAGTTAAGTTTATTTTCAAGCAAATAAAAACACAACGGACAGACCAGAAGTTGGGACTGGCCCTTCAAAATAAAACGAAAATAACTGAGAGCATATTTCTCAGATAACAACATCGATGTCCGGAGAAGGTGCAGCTTTGCCGCTCTGCGGGGTCCTGTAGACCCCCCCCCCTTCATACACGCATGCAATACGCCTCGAAACGCATCGCTCGCACCGACGCGGGGAATCCTTTACCAAGCTTCCACAACAACGGCGAGAATCTCGTCGCTTCGGACGCCGTTAGGAGGAAGGGGGGGGGGGGGCATTAAGGGGGAGAGAGAGAGAGAGAGACATGGAGATTTTCTCAGCCTCTCATTCTTTTTTTTTTTTTTTTTTTTTTTAATTGAACATTAATAGTACACACAAATATACAAATGTACAAATAAACGTGGCACGGTAGAACTGAATGTCAATGAAACAACCAGGGATGAGGAAGAAAAGGACATATGGACAAGTTAATAGTGTATAATTAAATAAATAGATGGACAAATTAAATTAAAAACGAAAAAAAAAATTGCAAGGGGAATAAACCATGTTATTTGGTCTGCGGTTTACAAGGAATTTCAGACATCAAACTGTATGTTTTTTGGTTTTTGGATTTTTCCATAAGTTTTAAGGATTTTTTTTTTTTTTAATTATTCAAAATCGTTTATGAAGAAATTAAAATTTGGGGAACATTGCTGCATTCTGTTTTTGTGAACGAAGAACTTGGCCAGGCCAGGAGATCTGTGAGTTACCCCTCAATACCGGCTGGGTCTTTTACGGAGGAATAATATGTGTGGCACGTCTCTTGCTTTGCAGAACTGGAAGAAGTTTATTATGCTAGACAAAAAAAGAAATTGAAAGGAAATAATTAAATAAATAGATAGACAAATGAAATTAAAAACGAAAAAAAAAATTAGGAGAAACATTACTTCCGCTCCTCCAATCTTCTGTTTCTCAGCTCCACCGCTCCTCCGCTATTGGCCCTGGTACCCCCGATCCTCCGAACTCAGGCGAATTGCGTGACGTGCTTCTGCTATTCTCCGCTCGTCCGCTTTTCCGCTTTGGGGCTTGGAACCCCTGAACCGCTGGACATAAGCGAATCACGGGCAGGATTTCTGCCCTCCTCCGCTCCTCCACTCATCCGGTACAGGCCCTGGTACTCCATGTCCGCGACCCCCTCCACCTTAACAAACTGTCACAAACACACACACACACACACACACACACATATACACACGCACACAAACACACTTACACACACCTTAACTCATCATAGCTGTGCTAATAGCATTAGCCAAAACACATCCACAAGCACACAAACATGATCTCATCCACTCATTCACATGTGTGTGCCCAGAGGTCCGGGAGCTCCATGTTGTAAATGGGCGGTACTTTTACCTATAGGTGGCGCTACTGCTATATCAGTGTGTTACGTCTGTGTGTTTTTGCGTCTTAACAAAGGAAGAAGAACGTTACGTGTTTTTTTCTTTCATGCTGCCTGCAATAAAGTTCGTTCTTAAAATACAATAGGTTATGGGCCCAGAGTGTCTCTAAAAGGCTGGATTACACTGAATATTTTGTGTGATAGTGAACAGTATTGTGGGAACTCACAATGGAGGACAAGCTGTTTATCGACAAGCTGAGCGGACCGGAGAATTGGGCAACGTGGAAGTTTCAAATGGAACATCTGCTAAAGGCTAAAGGACTGTGGCGAATGCTAACAGAGGAAGACACATTAGCCCCAGATGCTAACGCAGCAGCACAGGGTGAGTTCACGAAACAGAGAGAGAAAGCGTTCTCTGTGTTAGTGCTCAATGTAAGTTCATCCCTGTTGTACCTGATTACAAACTGTAAGACTCCCAAAGAAGTGTGGACTACACTGAAAGATATTTTTGAAAGAGACACGCTGGCAAATAAACTATTTCTGAAGAAGAAATATTTCAGGTGCGAAATGAAGGAAGGAGATGGTTTGACTGAGCACCTCAAACAAATGAAAGAACTGACTGACCAGTTATCAGCAATAGGAGCTGTAATTGAAGAGGAAGACCAAATTGTAACATTGTTGGGAAGTTTACCACCAAGTTACGCTACAGTTGTCACTGCACTGGAAACAAAGATTGACAACCTGACACTCAAATTTGTTCAACAAGCGTTAATCGATGAGGAACAAAAGCGAGTGAATGCTAATGATTACAGTGGTGGTCCTTCAGGTGGTGCAGCAGCAATGTCATCACAGGTGTGTGGCAATCTGCAGGATCGCTCCAAAGCAGTGGGAGCAGGACAAAGCACATGGAGATGCTATAAATGTGGGAAGGAAGGCCACATTAAACGTGACTGTCCAAGCTGGAAAAACAAATCAAAAAAGAAAATCCACAAAGCTAAAAATGTGGTGTGTGAGGATGAGGATGGTTCATCTGAAAGTGCCTTTGTAGCTAGAAGGGAAAGCTCAGAAAAACCACATCAGTTTGAGTGGTTAATTGATTCTGGAGCATCAAAGCACATGACATGCGAGCAAGGAATTCTTAAGGAATACCAGCAGTTCTCAAAAGAACAGTCAGTGAAGCTCGGTGACGGCAGGGTGGTTGATGCCCTGGGAATTGGAAATGTCAACATGACAATGACCTTCAAGTCAAGCAAGGTAAAAAATGCTACGATGTATGATGTGCTGTATGTTCCAAAACTTTCTGGGAATTTATTCTCAGTGGGAGCTGCCACCAAAAAGGGAAATACGGTTCAGTTTAAGAGGTCCTGCTGCTACATTCGTGGAAAAGATGGAACTCTTAAAGGAATGGGAACACGAAGAGCTGATGGACTATATCAGCTAGATGTGAAAGGAAATGAATCAGTCACTCACAGTGCATCAGTAGCTGCTATCTTGTGGCACCGGCGCCTCGGTCACACTACCAAGCTGAAGGAACTAAAAGGTCTGGTGAACGGAGTGGACTTCTCTGCAGACAAAGAAGTTCCCTTCTGTGAAGGATGTGTGGAGGGCAAGCTGGCTAAAAAGCCATTCAAGTCGATTGGAGAAATACGTTCCGAGCGCAAGATGCAGTTAATTCATCGTGATGTCTGTGGTCCCATGCAAACTGAATCTATAAGTGGATCCAAATATTTTGTGACTTTCACAGACGATTACTCAAGATGCTCCAAGGTATACTTCATGAAACAGAAGAATGAAGTGCTGTGTAAATTCAAGGAATTTGAGAAGACATTCACAAATGAGTGTGGACTAAGCATCCAGAGGCTGAGAACAGACAATGGTGGTGAGTACACCTCAAGGGAGTTTCAAGAATATTTGAAGGTTCAAGGCATCCACCATGAAATGACTGGACCTCACTCACCACAGCAAAACGGAGTTGCTGAAAGAAAAAATAGAACACTCGTTGAAGCAGCAAGGAGCATGTTGTCTCATGCTAAGTTACCAAAGATGTTCTGGGCAGAGGCTGTTGCCACAGCAGCTTACATACAGAACAGGCTGCCTACTTCTGTCCCGAAGGGAGAGACACCGTACCAGAGATGGTGTGGGAAAAAACCTAATGTGGGTCACATGAAGGTGTTTGGCTGTATTGCCTATGCACTTGTCCCAGATGAAGAGAGAAAGAAGCTGGACAAAAAGACTGTGAAGCCGCGCTTCGTGGGATATGCAAACAATGCCAGAGGCTATCGCCTGTACGATGAAGAGAAGAGGAGGATTCTGATCCGTCGAGATGTCGTCTTTGATGAATCCAACTTTAACTTGAAGCAGGAACCGAAAGTACACTGCACAGACACCGAGATAACTATGAAAATAGATGAGAGTGAAACAAAACATGACGAAGTCACTGTTGAGAGCACTGTCAGAAAAAATGACAGAATCAGAAAGCCTCCAATAAGATTTGGATATGATGAGTTTGCTGATGTAGTGACTGTTGATCATTATGCAAACATGTGTTGCGTGACAGAGCCACTCTCACTAAAAGAGGCAATGGAGAGTCCTCATGCAAAAGACTGGCAGGAGGCAGCTGACTTGGAATATGAGTCACTGCTGGAAAACGAGACATGGGACTTAGTCGACTTGCCAAGAGACAGAAAGGCAGTAGGATCCAGATGGGTGTTCAAAGTCAAGCATCGCAGTGATGGAAGAGTGGAACGATACAAGTGTAGACTCGTTGCACAGGGCTACACACAGTTGTATGGCGCTGACTATGATGAAACGTTTTCACCAGTGGTACGATTGAGCTCTATTCGTACATTACTGTCCTTTGCTGTTCAAAAGGGTCTACATGTCCACCAGATGGATGTTGTAACTGCATTCCTCAATGGACACCTGGAAGAAGAAATATACATGGAGCAACCTGAGGGCTTCATCAAAACAGGGCAGGAACATCTGGTATGCAAACTAAAAAAATCAATCTATGGACTGAGACAGTCTCCTCGCTGTTGGAACAAGGCTTTTACGGAGTTCATGATGGAAATTGGATTCAAACAGAGCACATCAGACCCCTGCGTGTTTGTGAGATCAAGACAAGAGCTTGAAATACTAGCAGTTTACGTGGATGATTTGATCCTGATTACAGAGTCCACTGAGAGCATGGACGAGCTCAAAGCAGCTCTCAAGGAGTGCTACAAGATGAAAGACATGGGTGAGCTGTCCTACATCCCAGGCATCTCTGTCATCCAAGATAAAGAAAAGAATCGTATCATTCTTCAGCAGAAGCATTACATTGAAGCCATACTTCGGAAGTATGGAATGGATAATGCAAATCCTGTGGCAACTCCTGCAGATGCCAACGTCAGGCTAAAAAGGAGTGATGGTGTCAGTATGTCAGTGCACCAGCATACCTATCAGTCAATGGTTGGAAGTCTGCTGTATGCTGCCATGGCGACAAGACCGGACATAGCTCAAGCTGTGAGTGCTGTGTCGAAGTTCAATGCAAATCCAGATGCTTCACATCTGACTGCTGTAAAGAGGATACTTCGATACTTGAAAGGGACATTAAATCTTGCTCTGAAATATGAGAGGTCAGACTCCGGAGCTTTAATCGGATACTCGGATGCTGACCGGGCTGGAGATCAAGATGATCGCCGGTCAACAACAGGCGACATCTTCCTTCTGAGTGGAGGAGCAGTAAGCTGGCTCAGCAAGAAACAATCAACAGTAGCACTTTCAACAGCAGAAGCTGAATACATCTCACTCAGTCAAGCAGCTCAAGAAGGAATCTGGCTGAAACGACTACTGTGTGATCTCGGTGTAGAGTCTGTGTCCACAGTGATCCTTGAAGATAACCAAGGAGCCATCGCAATTGCAAAGAATCCTGTAAATCACTCCAGGACCAAACACATAGACATTCGCTACCACTATATCCGTGAATGTGTGCAGAATGGACAAATTGAACTGCAATATTGTCCAACAAATGATATGAAAGCGGATATCTTTACCAAGCCACTCGGTAGACAGAGATTTGAATATCTCAGGGGCGAGATCGGACTCTTTTTTGTTTAAAAATGCTTGACAGGTGTACGAAGAACGCTGCCGAGTCAAAGCGATTTCTAAAAAATGTGAAAGAGAGTTCCAGTATAACCAATGTGATAGGAATACTGTCTTAAAAATGGGGTGTTAAACAAGTTTACAGTTTTTGTTGTCGTGGAAGAACACAGCTTTGAAATATTATTTTCTCAGGACTTGGTGCTATTGGTAAAAGTAAGTGGGAGTGTTGTAAATGGGCGGTACTTTTACCTATAGGTGGCGCTACTGCAAAATCAGTGTGTGACGTCTGCGTGTTTTTGCGTCTTAACAAAGGAAGAAGAACGTTCCGTGTTTTTTTCTTTCATGCTGCCTGCAATAAAGTTCGTTCTTAAAATACAATACTCCAGTCATACGTCCGGGGAATCCATGTCCGCAGAAGGCTCCCATTGGCCGGTCTAAGGGGTCCTGCTGCCTCAAAGATTCCCCGCCTTTGAAAAGAGAAACATTACCTCCGCTTCTCAGCTCAACCGCTCCTCCGCTATGCGCCCTGGTACTCCCGATCCTCGGAGCTCAGGCGACTTGCGTGACGTTCTTCTGCTCTCCTCCCCTCCTCCGCTTCCCCGCTCCTCCCCTCCTCCGCTATTGGCCCTGGTACTCCCGCCCTGGAAGCCCGAACCGCTGGACATATGCGAATCACGGTCCGGGCTTCCGCCCTCCTCTGCTCTTCCGCTCCTCCGCTCCTCCCCTCCTCCGCTATTGGCCCTGGTACTCCCGATCCTGCGAACTCGGGCGAATTGTGTGATGTCCTTCTGCTCTCCTCCCCTCCTTCGCTTCTCCGCTCCTCCGCTTTTCCGCTTTGGGCCCTGGAACCCCGAAACGCTGGACATAAGCGAATCACGGTCCAGGCTTCTGCCCTCCTCCGCTTCTCAAGTCCTCCGCTCCTCCGTATTTGGCCCTGGTAATCCCGATCCTCCGAACTCAGGCGAATTTCGTGACGTGCTTCTGCTCTCCTCCGCTCCTACGCTTTACCGCTTTGGACCCCAGAACCCCCAAACCGCTGGACATAAGCGAATCACGATCCGGGCTTCTTCCCTCCTCCGCTCCTCCGCTTTGGGCCCTGGAACCCTCAAACCGCTGGACATAAGCGGATCACGGGCAGGGCTTCTGCCCTCCTCCGCTCCACAACTCATCCGGTACAGGCCCTGGTACTCCATGTCCGCGACCCCCTCCACCTAAACAAGCTGTCACGCACACATACACATACACACACACACACACACACACACACACACACACACATAAACACGAACACTCACAGACTTTAACTCATCATAGCTGTGCTAATAGCATTAGCACATCCACAAGCACACAAACATTATCTCATCCACTCATTCACATGTGTTTGCCCTGATGTCCGGGAACTCCAGTCATACGTCCGGGGGATCCATGTCCGGGGAAGGCTCCCATTGGCCGGTCTAAGGGGTCCTGCTGCCTCAAATCTTCCCCGCCTTTGAAAAGAGAAACATAACGTCCGCTCCTCCAATCCTCCGCTTCTCAGCTCCTCTGCTCCTCCGCTATGGGCCCTGGTACTCCCGATCCTCCGAGCTCAGGCGAATTGCGTGACGTGCTTCTGCTCTCCCCCCCTCCTCCGCTTCTCCGTCCCTCCGCTTTACCGCTTTTGGCCCTGGAACCCCCGAACCGCTGGACATAAGCGAATCACGGTCCAGGCTTCTGCCCTCCTCCGCTCCTCAGCTCATCCGGTACAGTGCCTGGTACTCCATGTCCGCGACCCCCTCCACCTAAACAAACTGTCACGCACACATTCACACGCACACACACGCACGCACACACACACACACACACACACACGCACACATACACACGCACACACAGACACACACACACACACCTGAACTCATCATAGCTGTGCTAATAGCATTGGCCAAAACGTATCCACAACAAAAGAAACATTAGCTCATCCACTCATTCACATATGTGTGTGCCTAGAGGTGCGGGAGCTCCAGTCATACGTCCGGGTGATCTATGTCCGGAGAAGGCTCACATTGGCCGGTCTAAGGGGTTCTTCTGCCCCCAAGCTTCCCCGCCTCTGAGAGGAGAAACATTACCTCCGCTCCTCCGCTTCTCAGCTCATCCGCTCGAGGCCCCGGTACTCCCTGTCCGCGACCCCCCCCCACCTAAACAAATTCACACTCACACACACGCACACACACACACACACAGACACACACACACACACACACACACAAACACACCTTAACTCATCATAGCTGTGCTAATAGCATTAGCCGAAACGCATCCACAACCAAACTGTTGCGTTTAAGTTCGCAGCTTCTTCGTTTTCCATGTTTCGGAAGGAATTCACAAGTTTGCCTTGTTTGAATCGTCTTTTATTTTCTTCTTCACAGCTCCGGGAATCAACATCGGTTAGCCATGGGACATGTACAGTACAGAGTGAGGGAAAAATTCCCGCCAGCACCGCTATACCAAAAAAAAAACACTGACGTAGAAGTTAACGTCAAGTTAGCTGAACAGTCGCGAAAAACTAAAACAAGTCCCAAACCTTGTCATAAAGTGCCATGCATTTCCTGAGAGTAGATACAAATACAACATATGTATACTAGAATGTAAACTCAAATAAAACTAATGAGATCACCTATCTCAACACCCCCTCTTGATCTCAACATCCAAAAAAAAACTTTGGACATTTTAATTTCCAAAGAACCACTTTTTGAATTTTTCTATTTTTACCTTTGTCATGAGTTTTGTCGAGATGTCTGCCAACATGTCCTCTGATGGACAATAGATAAGATTTATTTAACCCTCACTGAGTGCTTCACGAATGAAATGATATTTTACATCAATGTGTTTTGACCTTTGTCTGTTTACAGGATTCTTACTCAGTGCGATGGCCCCCTGATTGTCTCCGTAGATTGTTGTGCAACTGTACATTTTGTTGTCCATACCGTTTAACAGTTGAGACAGGTACATGTTTTCTTGTGCGGTGGTGGCTCGGCCGATGTATTCAGCCTCACATGTTGACAGGGCCACTGTGGGCTGTTTCCTTGACTTCCATGCAATGGCTGGGCCTTGTTTTGTTAAACTGAAACAGTAGCCTGTAGTGCTACGTCTGTCTTCTACAGATGATGCCCAGTCTGAATCACTGTAAGCTATCAGGTTCAAATCCTCCTTATTTGTCTTGAAACTTAGTTCATAATCAGCTGTCCCCTTCAAATACCTCAGAACATGTTTTGCAGCTACTAAGTTTTCTACTTTTGGCATTGCCAGATTCTGTGATAGTTTGCTCACTATCCAGCTGATATCAGGTCTGGTGCAAGTCATGGCATAAATAAGACTGCCTACAATCTCACGATATTCTTTGGGGTCGACAGGTTCACTTTGCTCATTTTCATCAGCTACAGGGATGCCCTCTAATTTTTGCTCACTTGGAGTAGATCTTGCTTTACATTCTGACATTCCAAATCTCTCTAGCATTTTTAGGATGTACTTTGTCTGGTTCATTTTGATTTCATCCCCCTTTTGTTCAAATTGTATGCCCAAAAAATATGATAGTTTCCCCAGGTCTTTCATGTTGAACTTGAATTTCATGTTCTGTTTAAATGTGCTGAGTGCATCATTGCTGCTTGCGGCAATAATTAAATCATCTACCCAAATTATTACAATGATTGTGTCACCATTTTCCGTCTGTTTTCTGTACACACAGTGGTCAGAGAGATTTCTCACAAAGTTGTCCTGTTCTAAATGGTCATTAAGGAGTTCATACCAGTTTCTTCCTGATTGTTTCAGGCCATAAAGAGATTTCTTTAATCTATACACTAGTTTCTCTCCTGTTTCTGACATCATTTCAAACCCTTCTGGTTGTTCCAAGAAAATCTCCTCATGTATAGGAGCATGTAAATATGCCGTCTTAACATCCATTTGATGGACAATGAGGTTATTTTGTACAGCTATCTGCATTAGTGCCCGCACTGATGTAATGTTAGCTGTCGGTGCAAAAGTTTCATAGTAGTCTATGCCTTCTGTTTGATTGTAACCCTTAGCTACATATCTGGCCTTAAATATTTGTCCTCCTTCAGCATTTTCTTTAAGGGCAAATACCCATTTTCCTCCAATTACTTTTCTCCCTTCAGGTAAAGTTGTCAGTTCAAATGTGTCATTCTGTTTAAGCGAGTCAATCTCTTCCCTCATGGCACAATTCCACCCGGGTGCCAGTGGTGACTTCAGTGCTTCACTATAATTCTGTGGGACTCCGCACACAGTCCTGTAACAGTAATCAATAGTTGTATGATTTTTATCATTGTTAATATAGTCTGTCTGATCATCCTCTAAATACCTTGGAACGACCCTTTTTCGTCTAGGATAGCGACTGGTTTGATTATATCTGGGTTTTATGTCTGACCTCGTCTCTTTTTCATTTTGGACATTTTCTGCTGTTTCTTCGTCATGTGACACATCTGCATTAGTACTCTCATCCTCATTTTGTATATGGTTGTCTGTTTTATTTTCACTTTGTGACACATCTATACTGGTTTCATCTGTAGATTCTGTGTCTTCATATCCCTGGATTTCTGTCTCATAATCATCAGTTTGTGTTTGTTGTTCAATTCTTCCCTTTTTGATCAATTTCACCAGTCTCTGTTTTGACACTTTTTCTGTAAGTGGATTATAGACCAGGTATGAAGGGCTTTTCTTACTGTATCCCACAAATATTCCTCTTTCACATCTGGGATCCAATTTCTTAGTGTCATGTTTGTATGCGTAACACTCAGTTCCGAATATCCACATTTTTGAAAGATTTGGCTTTCTCCCTGTTAACATGAAGTATGGGGTATTTTTGTGTCTGTCATTGTAACATCTATTTCGAATATGGGCAGCGGTCTGGACAGCATAAGGCCACAAAACCTTTGGTAATCCTTTTGCTATTAGCATACACCTTGCCATTTCAAAAAGGGTCCTCCATTGTCTTTCTGCTGTCCCATTTTGATGGGGAGAGTATGGGGATGATGTTTCATGTCTTATGCCTTTCTCCCTTAGAAGAGATTGAAAAGCATTTCCTGTGTATTCAGTCCCGTTGTCTGACCTGATACATTTGACACGACCATACGCTGCGCTGTCAGCAAGGAACTTCTCTGTTGCTAATGTAGCTTCACTCTTGTATTTGAGAAAATATACAAATACTGCCCCTGAATAATCATCTGTGAATGAAATGACATACTTATGCCCTTCTTGACCAGCTGGTTCAATCGGGCCTGATAAGTCAGTGTGTACCATTTTTAGGGGTGCATCAGCTTTTGCATCAGCTTGCCTGTTTCTGCTATTTGTGAATTTTCCCTCCGTGCATACGTTACAGTCTACGTTACAGTCTACCTTGGTCTGACCTGTAATCTTCATACCCTCGACTAAGTTTGGTCATTTTAATACATCTTTTACATTGCAGTGTCCCATAATCTCATGCCATGTTTTGACATCACAAGTTAAGTTTACTCTATCTCTGGACATCATGTCATTTACTGTATCATCATAAAGTTGTTGATAATTTACCGTTCTTATGTAGTAGAGTCTGTCACATTCCTCAATGCTGAAAATTTTTCCTTCTTTGGTTATGAGTCTGTTCTCTCCTTCTTTGAATATCACGCTGGCTCCATCAGCTGTGGCTGCCTTCACCGATATGAAGTCCTGAGGATATGATGGGATGAATAAGGCTCCCCTTAAGGTTACCAGGACAGGTTTTCCTTCAATGTCCTGGAGTAACACTTCTGCATCACCTCTTTTTAGTGCCACTTTGTTTCTTCTGGTCCCGTCTGCTAGCTCCATGTAATGTTTGTTTGGGTTGAAAAACTCATCAAATCTTATGAATTTGTCTTCTTGTGTTATGATGTGTGATGTAGCGCCACAGTCTACCATCAGTCCATTTTTTCTGATATTTTCCGGAGGGACTTTTTGACTGACCTTGAATACAAAAGTTTGCTCATCTTCCTTATCTTTGTCTTGGATGTCTGTGTTTTGTTTGACCGAGTCTTCTTTGGGCTTGGATTTTCTTCTGCATGTCTCATCGGTGTGGGTTGTGCTTCTGTGATAGCTGCACCATTTTGGCCCTGATTTTTGGTGACAAGCTTTTGCCATATGGCCACGGTTTCCACATCCATAGCAGATCACCGTTGACATGTCCACTTTCATTACATTGTCTGATTTGGTTTTGCTGTCAAACTTTTCAGTCTCTTCATAACTTCTTAGTTTACTCTTGAACTGAATAAACGTCATTTCTTCACTGCTCTGAGTTACGTGAATGACGAAGGGCTTGTACGGTTCTGGAAGCCCTTTCATAACCATAGCGATCATCAGCTCATCACTTATCACCTGTTTTGTGTTTCTCAGAGCGGTGACTGCCTTTTCTGCTCTGATAATGTAATCTGTTATTGTTTCGTCGGGTTCCTTCTTGAGTGAGCATAGTTCGCTGTACAGGGAAATAATTCTGGGCTTACCCTGGCTGGCGTAATGATCCCGTAATATTTTCAAAGCTTTTCGACCGTCATCTGCGGCTTCCCTCATTACCAATGATAGACTTTTATCATCGAGGAACTGGATAAGCTCAGCGTAGCATTCTGCATTTTTATCTGGGTCGGGCTCAACAGTTGAAAGTATTGTCTCTTTCAAACCTTCGAGTCGCATGTGTCCCAGAAACTTTACTTCCCAAAGCTCGTAGTTGTTTTCGTCTCCATCGAAAACCAAACGTTGCCATCTTCCTCCTTTTGTTCGTTGCCTGGGCCCATAACCTGTTGCGTTTAAGTTTGCAGCTTCTTCGTTTTCCATGTTTCGGAAGGAATTCACAAGTTTGCCTTGTTTGAATCGTCTTTTATTTTCTTCTTCACAGCTCCGGGAATCAACATCGGTTAGCCATGGGACATGTACAGTACAGAGTGAGGGAAAAATTCCCGCCAGCACCGCTATACCAAAAAAAGAACACTGACGTAGAAGTTAACGTCAAGTTAGCTGAACAGTCGCGAAAAACTAAAACAAGTCCCAAACCTTGTCATAAAGTGCCATACATTTCCTGAGAGTAGATACAAATAAAACATATGTATACTAGAATGTAAACTCAAATAAAACTAATGAGATCACCTATCTCAACAGTCCTTATGTCCTTTGCTTCCTCATGCCTGGTTGTTTCATTGACATTCAGTTCTACCTTGCCATGTTTATTTGTACATTTGTATATTTGTGTGTACTATTTATGTTCAATTAAAAAAAAAAAAAAAAGAATGAGAGGCTGAGAAAATCTCCATGTCTCTCTCTCTCCCCCCCTTAATGCCCCCCCCCCCCCCCCCCTCTTCCTCACGGCGGCCGACGCAATGTGATTCTCGCCGTTGCTGTGGAAGTAGGGTAAAGGATTCCCCGCGTCGGTGCAAGCGATGCGTTTCAAGGCGTATTGCATGTGTGTATGGAGGGGGGGGGTCTACAGGATACCGCAGGCCGGCAATGGTGCACCTTCTGTGGACATCGATCACCGAAACGTCGGCGTGGAGCTCCCGGAGCAGCCGGCGTGTACATGTGAATGAATGGAGGAGCTAATGTGTGTGTGGTGGTGGTGGTGGGGGGGGGGGGGGCGTTTCGGCTCGACGGGAAAGAAACCAAATGTGTCACAAATGCAAAAGTTTGGTGCTGTGTGCTATGCATACAAGCACAACAAAAAGAAACTTGACTCAAGAGGTGAGAAGGGAGTTTTCATTGGATATGACAAAAATAGTCCAGCTTATTTTGTATATTATCCAAATAGTGAAAGAGTACTAAAACAGACTGCTAAGATTTGTGTCGAACCCATCTCCAGAGCAACAAACCCAGACAGAGATGAGCTCAGACCAGGATGATGATGATAATGATGATGATGATGATGATGATGATGATGATGATGATGATGATGATGATGATGATGATGATGATGATGATGATGATGATGATGATGATGATCAGTTAGACATTTAAAGAGGCAAGGAGTTCCCTCAATGCTGACAAGTGGATGAAATCTATGGACGAAGAGATGGAGTCATTGAGAGAGAAGAACACTTTTACCCTAACACAGCTACCCCAAGGCAAGTGTGCAGTGGGGGTGGGGGTGGGGGGTGGGGGGCGTATGCGCTAAAAAGAAATGAAGATGGCACAAACAAATATAAAGCTCGTTATGTTGCTAAGGGCTACAGTCAAAAGTATGGCACGGATTTCGAGGAAACATTTTCTCCAACAGCAAATATGACAAGTGTGAGGGTGTTTATGCAGAAATCAGTTCCGGAAAATTTGTTCTTACACCAAATGGATGTAAAGACAGCCTATCTTCATGCACCCATAGATTGTGAGCTCTGTGTAGAACAACCAGAAGGGTATGAAGTGACAAATAAAAAACAGAAGCTGGTGTGTAAACTTAAAAAGTCACTATACGTCCCTGAACAAGCCGGTCGTCATTGGGATCTGATGCTCCATTCTTACTTGATTGACAATGACTTTATTCAGAATGAAGCAGATCATTGTGTTTATGTCAAAGAAAACCAAAATGACAAGGTCATCATCATAATATGGGTATATGATTTAATCATAGCTGCGAGTGATGAGGAATTAATGAAAGAGGTGAAAATCATGCTTACAGCTAGATTTAAAATGAAGGACATGGGCAAAGTGATCAAAATCAATACCCAGAAAATATGTCAGTCAGAAGAGTGTGTTAAGATGTCACAAAGAAAATATGTGGAAAGGTAGCCCTACAGTATTGTCCAACACAAGAGATGCCGGCACATGTTATGACAAAGCCTGCATCACAGTTTAAGTTGTTGAATTTTTCAAAGTTGTTGTTTGGGTCATGAGTATTTTATTTTGATGTAAATGGGCAAAGATACCAATAATATGAGAGCAAGTGGGGGCGTTGTTAACTGAGAAATATGCTCTCAATTATTTTCCGTTTTATTTCCAAGGGCCAGTCTCAGCTTCCAGTCAACAGGACCCCGCAGACCGGCCAAGGTGCACCTTCTTCGGACACGGATCCCTGTGACGTCGGCGTGAAGCTCCGGGAGCACCAGACATGCACATATGAATAAGCGGAGGAGTCGATTCCATAAGTCCTCCACTCACGGCCTCGGTGTCACTGAATCGAGCAATCTGGTTTTTTAATGTTTAAAAATCGGCTTAACATTGAGGTCGAAAAAACAGCGGTATCGTTAAAATACAGTAACAGGGTGATAACATCCATGTAAGAAGTGGAGGGGGATTTATTGCACTCACGGCCCCACTCGTTTATTCCTCTCATACACAGCAGCCAGATCACCTGCTGGAGCTCCAAGCGCTGTGCACAGTCGGATGCCGCCATCTAGCGGACATAAAATGTAAGGAAGCGGAGGGAGAAAGCCATCCGCTGTTCCCCGAGTAGCGGCGACGAACGAGTTTAGAGCCGTGGAGAAGGTTTGCTTCCCCCCCACCCTCTCTTTCTAACTTCTTCTTCTTCTTCTTCTTCTTCTTCTTCTTCTTCTTCTTCTTCTTCTTCTTCTTCTTCTTCTTCTTCTTCTTCTTCTTCTTCTTCTTCTTCTTCTTCTACAGTTTCTAGTCCATACATCATCGCTGGTCTCACCACTGTCTTGTACACCTTTGTACATCTTGGAAATGGGCAGCCCCGTATCTGACCGTGTGACACAGCCAAGCAGTGCAGACAATGTGAGACGATCAACTAGAACCAAAAAGAAGCCCAGTTACTTTAATGGTTATGTGACTAGTGCTATTGACGATGACCAAGTGTTCACTAACATTGACTACTGTTATAGACTGGCGTGTGGTGTCCCACAGACATTTAAAGAGGCAAGGAGTTCACTCAATGCTGACAAGTGGATGAAATCTATGGACGACGAGATGGAGTCATTGAGAGAGAACAACACTTTGACCCTAACACAGCTACCCCAAGGCAAGTGTGCAGTGGGGGTGGGGGGGTGGGTGTATGCGCTAAAAAGAAATGAAGTTGGCACAAACAAATATAAAGCTCGTTATTTTGCTAAGGGCTACAGTCAAAAGTATGGCACGGATTTTGAGGAAACATTTTCTCCAACAGCAAATATGACAAGTGTGAGGGTGTTCATGCAGAAATCAGTTCAGGAAAATTTGGCAGGTCGTCATTGGAATCTGATGCTCCATTCTTACTTGATTGACAACGACTTTATTCAGAATGAAGCAGATCATTGTGTCTATGTCAAAGAAAACCAAAATGACAAAGTCATCATCATAATATGGGTAGATGATTTAATCATAGCTGCGAGTGATGAGGAAGTAATGAAAGAGGTGAAAATCATGCTTACAGCTAGATTTAAAATGAAGGACTTGGGCAAAGTGATCAAAATCAATACCCAGAAAATATGTCAGTCAGAAGAGTGTGTTAAGATGTCACAAAGAAAATATGTGGAAAGGTAGCCCTACAGTATTGTCCAACACAAGAGATGCCGGCAGATGTTATGACAAAGCCTGCATCGCAGTTTAAGTTGTTGAATTTTTCAAAGTTGTTGTTTGGGTCATGAGTATTTTATTTTGATGTAAATGGGCAAAGATACCAATAATATGAGAGCAAGTGGGGGCGTTGTCAACTGAGAAATATGCTCTCAATTATTTTCCGTGTTATTTCGAAGGGCCAGCCTCAGCTTCCGGTCAACAGGACCCCGCAGACCGGCCAAGGTGCACCTTCTTCGGACACGGATCCCCGTGACGTCGGCGTGAAGCTCCGGGAGCACCAGACATGCACATATGAATAAGCGAAGGAGTCAACTCCATAAGTCCTCCACTCAGGGCCTCGGTGTCACTGAATCGAGCAATTTGGTTTTTAATGTTTAAAAATCGGCTTAACATTGAGGTGGAAAACACAGCGGTATCGTTAAAATACAGTAACAGGGTGATAACATCCATGTAAGAAGTGGAGGGGGATTTATTGCACTCACGGCCCCACTCGTTTATTCCTCTCATACACAGCGGCCAGATCACCTGCTGGA
This sequence comes from Fistularia commersonii, assembly GCF_037954325.1. NCBI lineage: Eukaryota > Metazoa > Chordata > Actinopteri > Syngnathiformes > Fistulariidae > Fistularia > Fistularia commersonii. Next base: position 105,753 of record NW_028234053.1, on the reverse strand, counting down.
GCTCCAAGCGCTGTGCACAGTCGGATGCCGCCATCTAGCGGACATAAAATGTAAGGAAGCGGAGGGAGAAAGCCATCCGCTGTTCCCCGAGTAGCGGCGACGAACGAGTTTAGAGCCGTGGAGAAGATTTGCTTTGGGTAGATGATTTAATTATTGCAGCAGAGTGTTGCATGGTTTTCAGGGAGGAGTTGAGAAAGGGTCTGGGTGGTCAGGGAGAGCTTCCAGATGATTGGACAACAACAGCTAGTGTGATCAGGGAGACAGGTAGAAGAGTACTTGGTGTGTCATCTGGAAGGAAAGTAGATAAGGAGACTTGGTGGTGGAATGAGGAAGTGCAGGAGTGTATACAGAGAAAATGGTTAGCGAAGAAGAAGTGGGATACTGAGAGGACTGAAGAGAACAGACAGGAGTTCAGGGAGATGTGGCGAAAGGTAAAGATAGAGGTAGCAAAGGCAAAACAAAGGGCTTATGATGACTTGTATGCTCGGTTGGATAGTAAGGAGGCTGAAAGTGATCTATACAAGTTGGCGAAACAGAGAGATAAAGATGGAAAGGATGTACAGCAGGTCCGGGTGATAAAGGACAGACAGGGAAATGTATTGACAGATGCTAGAAGAGTGACAGGAAGATGGAAAGAGTACTTTGAAGAGCTGATGAATGTGGAAAATGAAAGAGAGGCAAGGGTAGAAGAGGTGATTATTGTAGACCACAAAGTAGCAAAAATGAGTAAAAGTGAAGTGAGGAAGGCATTGAAGAGGATGAAGAGTGGAAAAGCAGTTGGTCCTGATGATATACCTGTGGAGGTGTGGAAGTGTCTAGGAGAGGCAGCGGTAGATTTTCTGACTAGATTATTCAACAGGATCTTAGAGAGTGAGAAGATGCCTGAAGAATGGAGACAAAGTGTGATGGTGCCTATTTTTAAGAATAAAGGGGATGTGCAGAATTGTGGCAACTACAGAGGGATAAAGTTGATGAGCCATACAATGAAGTTATGGGAAAGAGTAGTGGAAACTAGACTGAGAGCAGAAGTCAGCATTTGTGAACAGCAGTATGGCTTCATGCCTAGGAAGAGTACTACAGATGCAGTATTTGCGTTGAGAATGCTAATAGAAAAGTACAGAGAAGGCCAGAGGGAGCTGCATTGCGTTTTCGTAGACCTAGAAAAAGCATATGACAGGGTGCCAAGAGAGGAGCTCTGGTATTGTATGAGGAAGTCTGGAGTGGCAGAGAAGTATGTTAGACTGGTGCAGGACATGCATGCCAGCTGTGAGACACTGGTACGGTGTGCTGTAGGGGTAACCGAGAAGTTCAAGGTGGAGGTGGGACTCCATCAGGGATCAGCTCTGAGCCCCTTCTTGTTCGCAATGGTGATGGGTAGGCTGACAGATGAGGTTAGACAGGAATCCCCATGGACCATGATGTTTGCGGATGACATTGTGATCTGTAGTGAGAGCAGACAACAGGTAGAGGAAAATCTAGAGAGGTGGAGGTATGCTCTGGAAAGGAGTGGAATGAAAGTTAGTCACAGCAAGACAGAATATATGTGTGTGAACGAGAGGAACTCGGGTGGAGCGGTGAGGCTACAGGGAGTGGAGATCAAGAAGCTGGAGGATTTCAGGTACTTAGGGTCAACAGTCCAGAGCAACGGAGAGTGCGTAAAAGAGGTGAAGAGACGGGTCCAAGCAGGTTGGAATGGCTGGAGAAAAGTGTCAGGGGTACTATGTGATAGAAGACTATCGGCCAGAATAAAAGGAAAGGTGTACAAGACAGTGGTGAGACCAGCGATGATGTATGGACTAGAAACTGTTCCAATGACCAAAAGACAGCAGACAGAACTAGAGGTTGCAGAGATGAAGATGTTGAGGTTCTCTTACGGAGTGACCAGGATTGATAGGATCAGGAATGAGTATCAGAGGAACAGCACATGTTCGATGTTTTGGAGAGAAGGTCAGAGAAGCCAGACTGAGATGGTTCGGTCATGTACAGAGGAGGGATAGAGAATATATTGGTAGACGGATGCTGGAATTGGAGCTGCAAGGCAAGAGGTCTCGAGGAAGACCAAAGAGAGGATTTATGGACGTGGTGAGAGAGGATATGAAGGTAGTTGGTGTGAGAGAGGAGGAGACGGAGAATAGGGTTAGATGGAGAAAGTTGACTCGCTGTGGCCACACCTGACGGGAAAAGACAAAAGAAGAAGAAGAAGAAGAAGAAGAAGAAGAAGAAGAAGAAGAAGAAGAAGAAGAAGGAGAAGAAGAAGAAGAAGAAGAAGAAGAAGAAGAAGAAGAAGAAGAAGAAGAAGAAGAAGAAGAAGGGGAAGAAGAAGAAGAAGAAGAAGAAGAAGAAGAAGAAGAAGAAGAAGAAGAAGAAGAAGAAGAAGAAGAAGAAGAAGAAGAAGAAGTAAGAAAGAGAGGTTGGGGGGGAAGCAAACCTTCTCCACGGCTCTAAACTCGTTCGTCGCCGCTACTCGGGGAACACCGGATGGCTTTCTCCCTCCGCTTCCTTACATTTTATGTCCGCTAGATGGCGGCATCCGACTGTGCACAGCGCTTGGAGCTCCAGCAGGTGATCTGGCCGCTGTGTATGAGAGGAATAAACGAGTGGGGCCGTGAGTGCAATAAATCCCCCTCCACTTCTTACATGGATGTTATCACCCTGTTACTGTATTTTAACGATACCGCTGTGTTTTCGACCTCAATGTTAAGCCGATTTTTAAACATTAAAAACCAAATTGCTCGATTCAGTGACACCGAGGCCCTGAGTGGAGGACTTATGGAGTTGACTCCTCCGCTTATTCATAAGTGCATGTCTGGTGCTCCCGGAGCTTCACGCCGACGTCACGGGGATCCGTGTCCGAAGAAGGTGCACCTTGGCCGGTCTGCGGGGTCCTGTTGACCGGAAGCTGAGACTGGCCCTTCGAAATAACACGGAAAATAATTGAGAGCATATTTCTCAGTTGACAACGCCCCACTTGCTCTCATATTATTGGTATCTTTGCCCATTTACATCAAAATAAAATACTCATGACCCAAACAACAACTTTGAAAAATTCAACAACTTAAAGTGCGATGCAGGATTTGTCATAACATGTGCCGGCATCTCTTGTGTTGGACAATACTGTAGGACTACCTTTCCACATATTTTCTTTGTGACATCTTAACACACTCTTCTGACTGACATATTTTCTGGGTATTGATTTTGATCACTTTGCCCAAGTCCTTCATTTTAAATCTAGCTGTAAGCATGATTTTCACCTCTTTCATTACTTCCTCATCACTCGCAGCTATGATTAAATCATCTACCCATATTATGATGATGACTTTGTCATTTTGGTTTTCTTTGACATAGACACAATGATCTGCTTCATTCTGAATAAAGTCGTTGTCAATCAAGTAAGAATGGAGCATCAGATTCCAATGACGACCTGCCAAATTTTCCTGAACTGATTTCTGCATGAACACCCTCACACTTGTCATATTTGCTGTTGGAGAAAATGTTTCCTCAAAATCCGTGCCATACTTTTGACTGTAGCCCTTAGCAAAATAACGAGCTTTATATTTGTTTGTGCCAACTTCATTTCTTTTTAGCGCATACACCCACCCCCCCACCCCCACTGCACACTTGCCTTGGGGTAGCTGTGTTAGGGTCAAAGTGTTGTTCTCTCTCAATGACTCCATCTCGTCGTCCATAGATTTCATCCACTTGTCAGCATTGAGTGAACTCCTTGCCTCTTTAAATGTCTGTGGGACACCACACGCCAGTCTATAACAGTAGTCAATGTTAGTGAACACTTGGTCATCGTCAATAGCACTAGTCACATAACCATTAAAGTAACTGGGCTTCTTTTTGGTTCTAGTTGATCGTCTCACATTGTCTGCACTGCTTGGCTGTGTCACACGGTCAGATACGGGGCTGCCCATTTCCAAGATGTACAAAGGTGTACAAGACAGTGGTGAGACCAGCGATGATGTATGGACTAGAAACTGTAGAAGAAGAAGAAGAAGAAGAAGAAGAAGAAGAAGAAGAAGAAGAAGAAGAAGAAGAAGAAGAAGAAGAAGAAGAAGAAGAAGTTAGAAAGAGAGGGTGGGGGGGAAGCAAACCTTCTCCACGGCTCTAAACTCGTTCGTCGCCGCTACTCGGGGAACAGCGGATGGCTTTCTCCCTCCGCTTCCTTACATTTTATGTCCGCTAGATGGCGGCATCCGACTGTGCACAGCGCTTGGAGCTCCAGCAGGTGATCTGGCCGCTGTGTATGAGAGGAATAAACGAGTGGGGCCGTGAGTGCAATAAATCCCCCTCCACTTCTTACATGGATGTTATCACCCTGTTACTGTATTTTAACGATACCGCTGTGTTTTCCACCTCAATGTTAAGCCGATTTTTAAACATTAAAAACCAAATTGCTCGATTCAGTGACACCGAGGCCCTGAGTGGAGGACTTATGGAGTTGACTCCTTCGCTTATTCATATGTGCATGTCTGGTGCTCCCGGAGCTTCACGCCGACGTCACAGGGATCCGTGTCCGAAGAAGGTGCACCTCAGTCCTTCCTTTTCTGCCTTACGATCCATCCAAATGGCGATTACCAGCTGATTATTCTATGGTAACCAATAAAACTGTCATTGAGGGATTCACTCTAATGACAATACAAAAGACACCACCATTTTGTATGAAACGACAGTGTGGTAAGAAAGAGCATTATCTAGGCCAACTACAGTGTGACACTGTGCTAGATAAGGAAACGGATAGACCGGTTAGGAAAACCTATGACTACTATAATAATAGTATATGTGAGGTTGGAAAGTGGGGAATGGGCGTGTGTGCCATGAATCTGACAGCCCTCAAGCCATTATTGGGCATTGAAACAAACCTCACCAAATCTGGTATACCACCATGGAGGATTTTTGCATTCCCACACAAATACGGTTATCCATACATGCCCAAAAACACATGTATGGATTTGTGGCAAACGAGCATTTCTGTATCTGCCCGAACATTGGTGTGGCACATGCTATTTGGCCCGATTAGGAAGTGCTATGACTTTTATACCAGAGCATAACATGACTCATAGCGTACAACTCATTAGGCCTATGGGACATGAACGTAGTCGAAGAGCCTTGATAAGTGACTCTAGAGGAATACTTATGACAATGTTCCCTAACTATGGTGTAGCCTACTCGGGACATCGAATGAATGAGGTCTGGGCGACATTACAGAACCTAACGTCAAGGGTTCTAGAATTGAATGGACTGATACAAAACAATCCAGAGACTATGGCTATGAAAGAAATGCTTTTACAAAATCGTATGGCTTTAGATATTGTCTTAGCCAAGGAAGGTGGTGTATGTGCGATAATAGGACAACAATGTTGCACATATATCCCAGACATGCGAGACAATTTCACAGCAATTCATGACAAATTGACGACATTAAAGAACCAACTAGAGGGTAAAGAGGACAGTGATACTTTAATGTCGTTTTTACAGTTTGACCCTCTTGGATGGATCATCAACGGAACTTGGTGGCAAATACTTTTAAAGTGCCTTACACCTGTGATTGTGATTCTTATTTTGTTTTGTTTATTTACTATGTGCGTTATTCCTTGTTTGAGAAGCATGATTGCTAAAATGGCTTCCGCAGCCTTTGTCCAGATGGCAATAGTAGCAGTGCAGACCCAACCAAGGACTCACTACACTGGACAGATATATGAGCAACTGCCTATAAGTGATTCAGAAAAAGAAAATGATAATGATTCGACTGTGGAGGACGACGACCATGATGTTGTATGAAGTGTTATCTGTAAACTATGTACCAACATGGCATGATGATGCTGAAGAGTTTAACATTGTTCGGAGTCTCATAAACAGGAGAGAATTGTTAGAGTTTACTCTCTATTTCTATAACTATGTTATTTCGACTACTCACATGAAGTTAGCCAGACATGCTAGAGCACAAAAGACCTTTGTCCTCTAACAAGAGTTGGGCCCTCCAAGATATTCCAATGGTCGTAAACATCTTTAGATAAGAACCTACCCCCCGTAAACGTAAATCTAAACGAGGATAAACGCTTCTGGAGAGAAACCTGACCACCCCTGTATATCATCCTGGTCAACTTCACATATGCATGAACTATACTATTGAATAAATGTTGTTATGTAAATAAACACTTTCACACAATAAAAAGCCGAGCAAGGAGGAACTCGGGGGGATTCTCTGGATCTTGGCTCCAAAGAGCGCGCTGAGTCTCCCCCTCTGCAGAGCACAAAAGAATAGTCGCTTGTCTGTGTTATTTCTTATGATAACCTCAGTCTCCTCTTTACAGGTTTTAACTTAGACCAGCATGAATTACAATTACTCTCCAACAGCCGCGAGTGGAGCATCTACCTGCATGTCCAGAAGCTTCCTGTTCAGCAGGGCAGGTCGAATGGTGTTAAAAGCACTGGAGAAGTCAAAGAACATGACTCTCACAGTGCTTCCTGCCTCCTCCAGGTGTGTGTAGATTCTGTGCAGCAGGAAGATGATGGCGTCTTCCACTCCTATCCGTGGGTGGTATGCGAACCGCAGGGGGTCCAGCGAAGGTCCGACGACTGTGCCAAGGTGCCTCAGGACGAGCCTCTCCAGCGACTTCATGACGTATGATGTCAGGGCCACCGGTCTGTAGTCGTTGTGTCTGCTGGGATGCTTCACCTCGGGCGCTGGAACCAGGCATGAGGTTTTCCACCGGTCGGGGACAACCATCTGGGTCAGGCTCAGGTTGAAGAGATGTGAGAAGATCCCACACAGCTGAGAGGCACATCCTTTCAGCACGCTGGGGCTAAGGCCGTCAGGGCCAGCAGCTTTCCTGGGAGGAAGGCGGCTGAACTCTCTTCTCACCTCCTCAGCGGTGAAGGCGACAGGAGGGGGTGGAGAGAGTCCCAGTGGGGGGCAGAGAGAGTCCCAGTGGGGGGCAGGACGGCTGAGGTGTAAACGAGACATCGCCCAGGGAAGCAGAAGAGGTGCGTGGGGGAGGGGGAAAGCTCCTTAAAGTGAGGGGTGAGGGCACAGGGGAAGGAAAGTCCTGAGAGGAACTGGGGGGAGGGTGGGCGGAGGCACCTTCATCAAATCTGTTAAAAAACAGGTTTAGTTTGTTTGCCTCCTGCAAGTCTCCTTCCATCATCTGGCTTGCTTGTTTTCCATGGCCAGTGATGAGTTTGCAGTATCGTCGCTCTTCTCAGCGGCTCCAAACTGTCTTCAGCCGTCTTTGGGGGTTTCCTGGGCCCATAACCTGTTATCAGAGGTTATCTGTGCAGTAGATCTGCGTGCTACCCCTCAATACCGACTGGGTCTTTTACGGAGGAATAATATGTGTGACACGCCTCTTGCTTTGCAGAACTGGAAGAAGTTGAGTTTATTTTCAAGCAAATAAAAACACTACGGACAGACCGGAAGCTGGGACTGGCCATTCAAAATAAAAGGGAAATAACTGAGAGCATATTTCTCAGATAACAACTGCACTTTCTGTCCAGAATTGAGATTCCCTGGAGTGATAGTCGGGGTAACTGTGGTTGTACGGTTCGGTGCGTCATTATATTTTTGGTCAGGAATACAAATTGTCGAGGCAGTGCGTTTCGTAACTTTATCAACTCTAATATGGGAGGCTTAAATCTGTGTGTAGTACAGAACTGTTCATAGTCTAGAGGACTGCCATTGTCATCCATCAAGTCAATTATTGACCATATACCTTTCTCAAAGCATTCCTTGTAAAACAGAGGTTTGTTGCCATGCAGTACATATCTATTGTTCCAAATTATTGTACTGTGTGGTGAGAAATTGTGTACATATATCATTTTCCAGTATAATAGTATTTGTTTATGGAACTCTGAAAATTGGACAGGAATCTTGTTGATATCCAAGTCAGAGATAAGTAGGAGACTTAGGCCACCGACTATGTTGAATAAGTAGTTTGGAGTACAATACCAGAAAGAATAATGATGTTTGATCCAGGATTTCAACCAGTTCACCTTCAATGTCCCATTCAGGCAGTCCAACTCTATCACTTTCAGCCCTCCTTCACTTGTTTCTTTCACCGTATGTGATTTTTTTAGATGGTGTGGTCTGTTCCTCCAGATAAAGTTGAAATTTATTTGGTTAATAGATTTTATGAGTTGATTTGGAGCAGCATTGGAATACACTGGGTATATACATCTGGATAAACATTCCATTTTACTCAAATATATCCGGCCTAATATTGATAAATCTCTTTGGAGCCATATATTCAATTTAGCTTTACTTTGATTCAGTTTAGATTCAATGTTCCTGGACTGATTTAACTTTTGGTCCTTAGATAGGAAAATGCTCAAGTATTTTATTTCTGATTTGATAGGAACATTGCTGTTTTCCTTTAGTGGCAGCTCAAGAAGTTTGCATTTCTTTAAGTTTAATGACAATCCTGAAGCCTTGGAGAATGTTTTAATTTTTTCAACGCTTATTGGGACTTGATGTTCATTTTTCAAAACTAAGGTTGTGTCATCTGCCAGCAGGCTAATAACAATTTCTGTCCCCGACATTATTTCTGTCCCACACATACACACACACATACACACACACACACACACACACACACACACACACACACACACACACACACACTCACACACACTTTAATTCCACTCTTTTATATACGCATGTCCGGAGTTCCGGGAGCTCGTTCTCAACGTTCTGGGGATAATCATAGCTGTGCTGATAGCATTAGCCGAAACGCGCCCCCCCCCCCACACCACCAGCACCACCACCACCCCACACACATTAGCTCCTCCATTCATTCACATGTACACGCCGGCTGCTCCGGGAGCTCCACGCCGACGTTTCGGTGATCGATGTCCGCAAAAGGTGCACCATTGCCGGTCTGCGGTGTCCTGTAGACCCCCCCCCCCTCCATACACACATGCAATACGCCTTGAAACGCATCGCTCGCACCGACGCGGGGAATCCTTTACCCTACTTCCACAACAACGGCGAGAATCGCGTTGCGTCGGAAGGGGGGGGGGGGCATTAAGGGGGGGAGAGAGAGAGGCATGGAGATTTTCTCAGCCTCTCATTCTTTTTTTTTTTTTTAATTGAACATAAATAGTACACACAACTATACAAATGTACAAATAAACATGGCAAGGTAGCACTGAATGTCAATGAAACAACCAGGCATGAGGAAGCAAAGGACATAAGGACATTCGTTCTGTATGGAATCAGAAGTTAATAGTGTTAACGGTTTGTGAGAAATTTACAATGCTAGACAAAAAAAGAAATTAAAATGAAATAATTAAATCAATAGATTGACTAATAAAAAATTAAAACGAAAAAAAGATTGCAAGGGGAGTACAACATGTAATTAAGTTGGCGACTCACAAGGAATCTCAGATATCAAACTGTATATTTTTTGTTGATTATATATAGATATATACAAAACAAACATATATTGTTTGTTGTTGTTTATTTTTGGGATATATTGAGGAATATTTGTTGGAAAGGAGTCACAATCGCTTTTTGACAATGTCGAAGTGTATAGGTAGCGATAGAATTTAAAGATTTCTGTGGAAATTATAGCCTCATCTGTAATTTCCTTGTTGTTAAGACGGGCTTCCGCTTTGCTCCGCTCCTCCGCTCCTCCGCGCCTCCGCTGCGGAACCAGGTACTACCGATCCGCCGGACTCAGGTGAATTGCGGACAGGGCTTTTGCTGTCCTCCGCTTCTCCGCTTTTGGCCCTGGAACTCCCGAACCGCTGGACATAGGCGAATCACGGTCCGGGCTTCTGCCCTCCTCCGCTCCTCACCTCATCCGCTCCAGGCCCTGGTACTCCCTGTCCGCGGGAACCCCCCCCCCCCACCACCACCAAAACAAACTCTCACACACAGATAAACACACGCACACACACACACACACAGACACACACACACCAACACACACACAAACACACACACACACACACGCACACACACCTGAACTCATCATAGCTGTGCTAATAGCATTGGCCAAAACGTATCCACAACAAAAGAAACATTAGCTCATCCACTCATTCACATATGTGTGTGCCTAGAGGTGCGGGAGCTCCAGTCATACGTCCGGGTGATCTATGTCCGGAGAAGGCTCACATTGGCCGGTCTAAGGGGTTCTTCTGCCCCCAAGCTTCCCCGCCTCTGAGAGGAGAAACATTACCTCCGCTCCTCCGCTTCTCAGCTCATCCGCTCGAGGCCCCGGTACTCCCTGTCCGCGACCCCCCCCCACCTAAACAAATTCACACTCACACACACGCACACACACACACACACAGACACACACACACACACACACACACAAACACACCTTAACTCATCATAGCTGTGCTAATAGCATTAGCCGAAACGCATCCACAACCAAACTGTTGCGTTTAAGTTCGCAGCTTCTTCGTTTTCCATGTTTCGGAAGGAATTCACAAGTTTGCCTTGTTTGAATCGTCTTTTATTTTCTTCTTCACAGCTCCGGGAATCAACATCGGTTAGCCATGGGACATGTACAGTACAGAGTGAGGGAAAAATTCCCGCCAGCACCGCTATACCAAAAAAAAAACACTGACGTAGAAGTTAACGTCAAGTTAGCTGAACAGTCGCGAAAAACTAAAACAAGTCCCAAACCTTGTCATAAAGTGCCATGCATTTCCTGAGAGTAGATACAAATACAACATATGTATACTAGAATGTAAACTCAAATAAAACTAATGAGATCACCTATCTCAACACCCCCTCTTGATCTCAACATCCCAAAAAAAACTTTGGACATTTTAATTTCCAAAGAACCACTTTTTGAATTTTTCTATTTTTACCTTTGTCATGAGTTTTGTCGAGATGTCTGCCAACATGTCCTCTGATGGACAATAGATAAGATTTATTTAACCCTCACTGAGTGCTTCACGAATGAAATGATATTTTACATCAATGTGTTTTGACCTTTGTCTGTTTACAGGATTCTTACTCAGTGCGATGGCCCCCTGATTGTCTCCGTAGATTGTTGTGCAACTGTACATTTTGTTGTCCATACCGTTTAACAGTTGAGACAGGTACATGTTTTCTTGTGCGGTGGTGGCTCGGCCGATGTATTCAGCCTCACATGTTGACAGGGCCACTGTGGGCTGTTTCCTTGACTTCCATGCAATGGCTGGGCCTTGTTTTGTTAAACTGAAACAGTAGCCTGTAGTGCTACGTCTGTCTTCTACAGATGATGCCCAGTCTGAATCACTGTAAGCTATCAGGTTCAAATCCTCCTTATTTGTCTTGAAACTTAGTTCATAATCAGCTGTCCCCTTCAAATACCTCAGAACATGTTTTGCAGCTACTAAGTTTTCTACTTTTGGCATTGCCAGATTCTGTGATAGTTTGCTCACTATCCAGCTGATATCAGGTCTGGTGCAAGTCATGGCATAAATAAGACTGCCTACAATCTCACGATATTCTTTGGGGTCGACAGGTTCACTTTGCTCATTTTCATCAGCTACAGGGATGCCCTCTAATTTTTTGCTCACTTGGAGTAGATCCTGCTTTACATTCTGACATTCCAAATCTCTCTAGCATTTTTAGGATGTACTTTGTCTGGTTCATTTTGATTTCATCCCCCTTTTGTTCAAATTGTATGCCCAAAAAATATGATAGTTTCCCCAGGTCTTTCATGTTGAACTTGAATTTCATGTTCTGTTTAAATGTGCTGAGTGCATCATTGCTGCTTGCGGCAATAATTAAATCATCTACCCAAATTATTACAATGATTGTGTCACCATTTTCCGTCTGTTTTCTGTACACACAGTGGTCAGAGAGATTTCTCACAAAGTTGTCCTGTTCTAAATGGTCATTAAGGAGTTCATACCAGTTTCTTCCTGATTGTTTCAGGCCATAAAGAGATTTCTTTAATCTATACACTAGTTTCTCTCCTGTTTCTGACATCATTTCAAACCCTTCTGGTTGTTCCAAGAAAATCTCCTCATGTATAGGAGCATGTAAATATGCCGTCTTAACATCCATTTGATGGACAATGAGGTTATTTTGTACAGCTATCTGCATTAGTGCCCGCACTGATGTAATGTTAGCTGTCGGTGCAAAAGTTTCATAGTAGTCTATGCCTTCTGTTTGATTGTAACCCTTAGCTACATATCTGGCCTTAAATATTTGTCCTCCTTCAGCATTTTCTTTAAGGGCAAATACCCATTTTCCTCCAATTACTTTTCTCCCTTCAGGTAAAGTTGTCAGTTCAAATGTGTCATTCTGTTTAAGCGAGTCAATCTCTTCCCTCATGGCACAATTCCACCCGGGTGCCAGTGGTGACTTCAGTGCTTCACTATAATTCTGTGGGACTCCGCACACAGTCCTGTAACAGTAATCAATAGTTGTATGATTTTTATCATTGTTAATATAGTCTGTCTGATAATCCTCTAAATACCTTGGAACGACCCTTTTTCGTCTAGGATAGCGACTGGTTTGATTATATCTGGGTTTTATGTCTGACCTCGTCTCTTTTTCATTTTGGACATTTTCTGCTGTTTCTTCGTCATGTGACACATCTGCGTTAGTACTCTCATCCTCATTTTGTATATGGTTGTCTGTTTTATTTTCACTTTGTGACACATCTATACTGGTTTCATCTGTAGATTCTGTGTCTTCATATCCCTGGATTTCTGTCTCATAATCATCAGTTTGTGTTTGTTGTTCAATTCTTCCCTTTTTGATCAATTTCACCAGTCTCTGTTTTGACACTTTTTCTGTAAGTGGATTATAGACCAGGTATGAAGGGCTTTTCTTACTGTATCCCACAAATATTCCTCTTTCACATCTGGGATCCAATTTCTTAGTGTCATGTTTGTATGCATAACACTCAGTTCCGAATATCCACATTTTTGAAAGATTTGGCTTTCTCCCTGTTAACATGAAGTATGGGGTATTTTTGTGTCTGTCATTGTAACATCTATTTCGAATATGGGCAGCGGTCTGGACAGCATAAGGCCACAAAACCTTTGGTAATCCTTTTGCTATTAGCATACACCTTGCCATTTCAAAAAGGGTCCTCCATTGTCTTTCTGCTGTCCCATTTTGATGGGGAGAGTATGGGGATGATGTTTCATGTCTTATGCCTTTCTCCCTTAGAAGAGATTGAAAAGCATTTCCTGTGTATTCAGTCCCGTTGTCTGACCTGATACATTTGACACGACCATACGCTGCGCTGTCAGCAAGGAACTTCTCTGTTGCTAATGTAGCTTCACTCTTGTATTTGAGAAAATATACAAATACTGCCCCTGAATAATCATCTGTGAATGAAATGACATACTTATGCCCTTCTTGACCAGCTGGTTCAATCGGGCCTGATAAGTCAGTGTGTACCATTTTTAGGGGTGCATCAGCTTTTGCATCAGCTTGCCTGTTTCTGCTATTTGTGAATTTTCCCTCCGTGCATACGTTACAGTCTACGTTACAGTCTACCTTGGTCTGACCTGTAATCTTCATACCCTCGACTAAGTTTGTTCATTTTAATACATCTTTTACATTGCAGTGTCCCATAATCTCATGCCATGTTTTGACATCACAAGTTAAGTTTACTCTATCTCTGGACATCATGTCATTTACTGTATCATCATAAAGTTGTTGATAATTTACCGTTCTTATGTAGTAGAGTCTGTCACATTCCTCAATGCTGAAAATTTTTCCTTCTTTGGTTATGAGTCTGTTCTCTCCTTCTTTGAATATCACGCTGGCTCCATCAGCTGTGGCTGCCTTCACCGATATGAAGTCCTGAGGATATGATGGGATGAATAAGGCTCCCCTTAAGGTTACCAGGACAGGTTTTCCTTCAATGTCCTGGAGTAACACTTCTGCATCACCTCTTTTTAGTGCCACTTTGTTTCTTCTGGTCCCGTCTGCTAGCTCCATGTAATGTTTGTTTGGGTTGAAAAACTCATCAAATCTTATGAATTTGTCTTCTTGTGTTATGATGTGTGATGTAGCGCCACAGTCTACCATCAGTCCATTTTTTCTGATATTTTCCGGAGGGACTTTTTGACTGACCTTGAATACAAAAGTTTGCTCATCTTCCTTATCTTTGTCTTGGATGTCTGTGTTTTGTTTGACCGAGTCTTCTTTGGGCTTGGATTTTCTTCTGCATGTCTCATCGGTGTGGGTTGTGCTTCTGTGATAGCTGCACCATTTTGGCCCTGATTTTTGGTGACAAGCTTTTGCCATATGGCCACGGTTTCCACATCCATAGCAGATCACCGTTGACATGTCCACTTTCATTACATTGTCTGATTTGGTTTTGCTGTCAAACTTTTCAGTCTCTTCATAACTTCTTAGTTTACTCTTGAACTGAATAAACGTCATTTCTTCACTGCTCTGAGTTACGTGAATGACGAAGGGCTTGTACGGTTCTGGAAGCCCTTTCATAACCATAGCGATCATCAGCTCATCACTTATCACCTGTTTTGTGTTTCTCAGAGCGGTGACTGCCTTTTCTGCTCTGATAATGTAATCTGTTATTGTTTCGTCGGGTTCCTTCTTGAGTGAGCATAGTTCGCTGTACAGGGAAATAATTCTGGGCTTACCCTGGCTGGCGTAATGATCCCGTAATATTTTCAAAGCTTTTCGACCGTCATCTGCGGCTTCCCTCATTACCAATGATAGACTTTTATCATCGAGGAACTGGATAAGCTCAGCGTAGCATTCTGCATTTTTATCTGGGTCGGGCTCAACAGTTGAAAGTATTGTCTCTTTCAAACCTTCGAGTCGCATGTGTCCCAGAAACTTTACTTCCCAAAGCTCGTAGTTGTTTTCGTCTCCATCGAAAACCAAACGTTGCCATCTTCCTCCTTTTGTTCGTTGCCTGGGCCCATAACCTGTTGCGTTTAAGTTTGCAGCTTCTTCGTTTTCCATGTTTCGGAAGGAATTCACAAGTTTGCCTTGTTTGAATCGTCTTTTATTTTCTTCTTCACAGCTCCGGGAATCAACATCGGTTAGCCATGGGACATGTACAGTACAGAGTGAGGGAAAAATTCCCGCCAGCACCGCTATACCAAAAAAAGAACACTGACGTAGAAGTTAACGTCAAGTTAGCTGAACAGTCGCGAAAAACTAAAACAAGTCCCAAACCTTGTCATAAAGTGCCATACATTTCCTGAGAGTAGATACAAATAAAACATATGTATACTAGAATGTAAACTCAAATAAAACTAATGAGATCACCTATCTCAACAGTCCTTATGTCCTTTGCTTCCTCATGCCTGGTTGTTTCATTGACATTCAGTTCTACCTTGCCATGTTTATTTGTACATTTGTATATTTGTGTGTACTATTTATGTTCAATTAAAAAAAAAAAAAAAGAATGAGAGGCTGAGAAAATCTCCATGTCTCTCTCTCTCCCCCCCTTAATGCCCCCCCCCCCCCCCTCTTCCTCACGGCGGCCGACGCAATGTGATTCTCGCCGTTGCTGTGGAAGTAGGGTAAAGGATTCCCCGCGTCGGTGCAAGCGATGCGTTTCAAGGCGTATTGCATGTGTGTATGGAGGGGGGGGGGTCTACAGGATACCGCAGGCCGGCAATGGTGCACCTTCTGCGGACATCGATCACCGAAACGTCGGCGTGGAGCTCCCGGAGCAGCCGGCGTGTACATGTGAATGAATGGAGGAGCTAATGTGTGTGTGGTGGTGGTGGTGGTGGTGGGGGGGGGGGGGGGGGGGGGGGGGGGGGCGTTTCGGCTCGACGGGAAAGAAACCAAATGTGTCACAAATGCAAAAGTTTGGTGCTGTGTGCTATGCATACAAGCACAACAAAAAGAAACTTGACTCAAGAGGTGAGAAGGGAGTTTTCATTGGATATGACAAAAATAGTCCAGCTTATTTTGTATATTATCCAAATAGTGAAAGAGTACTAAAACAGACTGCTAAAATTTGTGTCGAACCCATCTCCAGAGCAACAAACCCAGACAGAGATGAGCTCAGACCAGGATGATGATGATAATGATGATGATGATGATGATGATGATGATGATGATGATGATGATGATGATGATGATGATGATCAGTTAGATATTTAAAGAGGCAAGGAGTTCCCTCAATGCTGACAAGTGGATGAAATCTATGGACGAAGAGATGGAGTCATTGAGAGAGAAGAACACTTTTACCCTAACACAGCTACCCCAAGGCAAGTGTGCAGTGGGGGTGGGGGTGGGGGGTGGGGGGCGTATGCGCTAAAAAGAAATGAAGATGGCACAAACAAATATAAAGCTCGTTATGTTGCTAAGGGCTACAGTCAAAAGTATGGCACGGATTTCGAGGAAACATTTTCTCCAACAGCAAATATGACAAGTGTGAGGGTGTTTATGCAGAAATCAGTTCCGGAAAATTTGTTCTTACACCAAATGGATGTAAAGACAGCCTATCTTCATGCACCCATAGATTGTGAGCTCTGTGTAGAACAACCAGAAGGGTATGAAGTGACAAATAAAAAACAGAAGCTGGTGTGTAAACTTAAAAAGTCACTATACGTCCCTGAACAAGCCGGTCGTCATTGGGATCTGATGCTCCATTCTTACTTGATTGACAATGACTTTATTCAGAATGAAGCAGATCATTGTGTTTATGTCAAAGAAAACCAAAATGACAAGGTCATCATCATAATATGGGTAGATGATTTAATCATAGCTGCGAGTGATGAGGAAGTAATGAAAGAGGTGAAAATCATGCTTACAGCTAGATTTAAAATGAAGGACATGGGCAAAGTGATCAAAATCAATACCCAGAAAATATGTCAGTCAGAAGAGTGTGTTAAGATGTCACAAAGAAAATATGTGGAAAGGTAGCCCTACAGTATTGTCCAACACAAGAGATGCCGGCACATGTTATGACAAAGCCTGCATCACAGTTTAAGTTGTTGAATTTTTCAAAGTTGTTGTTTGTTGTTTGGGTCATGAGTATTTTATTTTGATGTAAATGGGCAAAGATACCAATAATATGAGAGCAAGTGGGGGCGTTGTTAACTGAGAAATATGCTCTCAATTATTTTCCGTTTTATTTCCAAGGGCCAGTCTCAGCTTCCGGTCAACAGGATCCCGCAGACCGGCCAAGGTGCACCTTCTTCGGACACGGATCCCCGTGACGTCGGCGTGAAGCTCCGGGAGCACCAGACATGCACATATGAATAAGCGAAGGAGTCAACTCCATAAGTCCTCCACTCACGGCCTCGGTGTCACTGAATCGAGCAATTTGGTTTTTAATGTTTAAAAATCGGCTTAACATTGAGGTCGAAAACACAGCGGTATCGTTAAAATACAGTAACAGGGTGATAACATCCATGTAAGAAGTGGAGGGGGATTTATTGCACTCACGGCCCCACTCGTTTATTCCTCTCATACACAGCGGCCAGATCACCTGCTGGAGCTCCAAGCGCTGTGCACAGTCGGATGCCGCCATCTAGCGGACATAAAATGTAAGGAAGCGGAGGGAGAAAGCCATCCGGTGTTCCCCGAGTAGCGGCGACGAACGAGTTTAGAGCCGTGGAGAAGGTTTGCTTCCCCCCCAACCTCTCTTTCTTACTTCTTCTTCTTCTTCTTCTTCTTCTTCTTCTTCTTCTTCTTCTTCTTCTTCTTCTTCTTCTTCTTCTTCTTCTTCTTCTTCTTCTTCTTCTTCTTCTTCTTCTTCTTTTGTCTTTTCCCGTCAGGTGTGGCCACAGCGAGTCAACTTTCTCCATCTAACCCTATTCTCCGTATCCTCCTCTCTCACACCAACTACCTTCATATCCTCTCTCACCACGTCCATAAATCCTCTCTTTGGTCTTCCTCGAGACCTCTTGCCTTGCAGCTCCAATTCCAGCATCCGTCTACCAATATATTCTCTATCCCTCCTCTGTACATGACCGAACCATCTCAGTCTGGCTTCTCTGACCTTCTCTCCAAAACATCGAACATGTGCTGTTCCTCTGATACTCATTCCTGATCCTATCAATCCTGGTCACTCCGTAAGAGAACCTCAACATCTTCATATCTGCAACCTCTAGTTCTGCCTGCTGTCTTTTTGTCATTGTAACAGTTTCTAGTCCATACATCATCGCTGGTCTCACCACTGTCTTGTACACCTTTGTACACCTTGGTAATGGGCAACCCCGTATCTGACCGTGTGACAAAGCCAAGCAGTGCAGACAATGTGAGACGATCAACTAGAACCAAAAAGAAGCCCAGTTACTTTAATAGTTATGTGACTAGTGCTATTGACGATGACCAAGTGTTCACTAACATTGACTACTGTTATAGACTGGCGTGTGGTGTCCCACAGACATTTAAAGAGGCAAGGAGTTCACTTAATGCTGACAAGTGGATGAAATCTATGGACGAAGAGATGGAGTCATTGAGAGAGAAGAACACTTTGACCCTAACACAGCTACCCCAAGGCAAGTGTGCAGTGGGGGTGGGGGTGGGGGGTGGGGGGCGTAAGCGCTAAAAAGAAATGAAGATGGCACAAACAAATATAAAGCTCGGTATGTTGCTAAGGGCTACAGTCAAAAGTATGGCACGGATTTCGAGGAAACATTTTCTCCAACAGCAAATATGACAAGTGTGAGGGTGTTTATGAAGAAATCAGTTCCGGAAAATTTGTTCTTACACCAAATGGATGTAAAGACAGCCTATCTTCATGCACCCATAGATTGTGAGCTCTGTGTAGAACAACCAGAAGGGTATGAAGTGACAAATAAAAAACAGAAGCTGGTGTGTAAACTTAAAAAGTCACTATACGTCCCTGAACAAGCCGGTCGTCATTGGAATCTGATGCTCCATTCTTACTTGATTGACAATGACTTTATTCAGAATGAAGCAGATCATTGTGTCTATGTCAAAGAAAACCAAAATAACAAAGTCATCATCATAATATGGGTAGATGATTTAATCATAGCTGCGAGTGATGAGGAAGTAATGAAAGAGGTGAAAATCATGCTTACAGCTAGATTTAAAATGAAGGACATGGGCAAAGTGATCAAAATCAATACCCAGAAAATATGTCAGTCAGAAGAGTGTGTTAAGATGTCACAAAGAAAATATGTGGAAAGGTAGCCCTACAGTATTGTCCAACACAAGAGATGCCGGCAGATGTTATGACAAAGCCTGCATCGCAGTTTAAGTTGTTGAATTTTTCAAAGTTGTTGTTTGGGTCATGAGTATTTTATTTTGATGTAAATGGGCAAAGATACCAATAATATGAGAGCAAGTGGGGGCGTTGTTAACTGAGAAATATGCTCTCAATTATTTTCCGTTTTATTTCCAAGGGCCAGTCTCAACTTCCCAGTCAACAGGACCCCGCAGACCGGCCAAGGTGCACCTTCTTCGGACACGGATCCCTGTGACGTCGGCGTGAAGCTCCGGGAGCACCAGACATGCACATATGAATAAGCGGAGGAGTCGATTCCATAAGTCCTCCACTCACGGCCTCGGTGTCACTGAATCGAGCAATCTGTTTTTTTAATGTTTAAAAATCGGCTTATCATTGAGGTCGAAAAAACAGCGGTATCGTTAAAATACAGTAACAGGGTGATAACATCCATGTAAGAAGTGGAGGGGGATTTATTGCACTCACGGCCCCACTCGTTTATTCCTCTCATACACAGCAGCCAGATCACCTGCTGGAGCTCCAAGCGCTGTGCACAGTCGGATGCCGTCATCTAGCGGACATAAAATGTAAGGAAGCGGAGGGAGAAAGCCATCCGGTGTTCCCCGAGTAGCGGCGACGAACGAGTTTAGAGCCGTGGAGAAGGTTTGCTTCCCCCCCACCCTCTCTTTCTAACTTCTTCTTCTTCTTCTTCTTCTTCTTCTTCTTCTTCTTCTTCTTCTTCTTCTTCTTCTTCTTCTTCTTCTTCTTCTTCTTCTTCTTCTTCTTCTTCTTCTTCTTCTTCTTCTTCTTCTTCTTCTACAGTTTCTAGTCCATACATCATCGCTGGTCTCACCACTGTCTTGTACACCTTTGTACACCTTGGAAATGGGCAGCCCCGTATCTGACCGTGTGACAAAGCCAAGTAGTGCAGACAATGTGAGACGATCAACTAGAACCAAAAAGAAGCCCAGTTACTTTAATGGTTATGTGACTAGTGCTATTGACGATGACCAAGTGTTCACTAACATTGACTACTGTTATAGACTGGCGTGTGGTGTCCCACAGACATTTAAAGAGGCAAGGAGTTCACTCAATGCTGACAAGTGGATGAAATCTATGGACGACGAGATGGAGTCATTGAGAGAGAACAACACTTTGACCCTAACACAGCTACCCCAAGGCAAGTGTGCAGTGGGGGTGGGGGGGTGGGTGTATGCGCTAAAAAGAAATGAAGTTGGCACAAACAAATATAAAGCTCGTTATTTTGCTAAGGGCTACAGTCAAAAGTATGGCACGGATTTTGAGGAAACATTTTCTCCAACAGCAAAATATGACAAGTGTGAGGGTGTTCATGAAGAAATCAGTTCAGGAAAATTTGGCAGGTCGTCATTGGAATCTGATGCTCCATTCTTACTTGATTGACAACGACTTTATTCAGAATGAAGCAGATCATTGTGTCTATGTCAAAGAAAACCAAAATGACAAAGTCATCATCATAATATGGGTAGATGATTTAATCATAGCTGCGAGTGATGAGGAAGTAATGAAAGAGGTGAAAATCATGCTTACAGCTAGATTTAAAATGAAGGACTTGGGCAAAGTGATCAAAATCAATACCCAGAAAATATGTCAGTCAGAAGAGTGTGTTAAGATGTCACAAAGAAAATATGTGGAAAGGTAGCCCTACAGTATTGTCCAACACAAGAGATGCCGGCAGATGTTATGACAAAGCCTGCATCGCAGTTTAAGTTGTTGAATTTTTCAAAGTTGTTGTTTGGGTCATGAGTATTTTATTTTGATGTAAATGGGCAAAGATACCAATAATATGAGAGCAAGTGGGGGCGTTGTCAACTGAGAAATATGCTCTCAATTATTTTCCGTGTTATTTCGAAGGGCCAGCCTCAGCTTCCGGTCAACAGGACCCCGCAGACCGGCCAAGGTGCACCTTCTTCGGACACGGATCCCCGTGACGTCGGCGTGAAGCTCCGGGAGCACCAGACATGCACTTATGAATAAGCGAAGGAGTCAACTCCATAAGTCCTCCACTCAGGGCCTCGGTGTCACTGAATCGAGCAATTTGGTTTTTAATGTTTAAAAATCGGCTTAACATTGAGGTGGAAAACACAGCGGTATCGTTAAAACGCAGTAACAGGGTGATAACATCCATGTAAGAAGTGGAGGGGGATTTATTGCACTCACGGCCCCACTCGTTTATTCCTCTCATACACAGCGGCCAGATCACCTGCTGGAGCTCCAAGCGCTGTGCACAGTCGGATGCCGCCATCTAGCGGACATAAAATGTAAGGAAGCGGAGGGAGAAAGCCATCCGGTGTTCCCCGAGTAGCGGCGACGAACGAGTTTAGAGCCGTGGAGAAGGTTTGCTTTGGGTAGATGATTTAATTATTGCAGCAGAGTGTTGCATGGTTTTCAGGGAGGAGTTGAGAAAGGGTCTGGGTGGTCAGGGAGAGCTTCCAGATGATTGGACAACAACAGCTAGTGTGATCAGGGAGACAGGTAGAAGACTACTTGGTGTGTCATCTGGAAGGAAAGTAGATAAGGAGACTTGGTGGTGGAATGAGGAAGTGCAGGAGTGTATACAGAGAAAATGGTTAGCGAAGAAGAAGTGGGATACTGAGAGGACTGAAGAGAACAGACAGGAGTTCAGGGAGATGCGGCGAAAGGTAAAGATAGAGGTAGCAAAGGCAAAACAAAGGGCTTATGATGACTTGTATGCTCGGTTGGATAGTAAGGAGGCTGAAAATGATCTATACAAGTTGGCGAAACAGAGAGATAAAGATGGAAAGGATGTACAGCAGGTCCGGGTGATAAAGGACAGAGAGGGAAATGTATTGACAGATGCTAGAAGAGTGACAGGAAGATGGAAAGAGTACTTTGAAGAGCTGATGAATGTGGAAAATGAAAGAGAGGCAAGGGTAGAAGAGGTGATTATTGTAGACCACAAAGTAGCAAAAATGAGTAAAAGTGAAGTGAGGAAGGCATTGAAGAGGATGAAGAGTGGAAAAGCAGTTGGTCCTGATGATATACCTGTGGAGGTGTGGAAGTGTCTAGGAGAGGCAGCGGTAGATTTTCTGACTAGGTTATTCAACAGGATCTTAGAGAGTGAGAAGATGCCTGAAGAATGGAGACAAAGTGTGATGGTGCCTATTTTTAAGAATAAAGGGGATGTGCAGAATTGTGGCAACTACAGAGGGATAAAGTTGATGAGCCATACAATGAAGTTATGGGAAAGAGTAGTGGAAACTAGACTGAGAGCAGAAGTCAGCATTTGTGAACAGCAGTATGGCTTCATGCCTAGGAAGAGTACTACAGATGCAGTATTTGCGTTGAGAATGCTAATAGAAAAGTACAGAGAAGGCCAGAGGGAGCTGCATTGCGTTTTCGTAGACCTAGAAAAAGCATATGACAGGGTGCCAAGAGAGGAGCTCTGGTATTGTGGAGGTATTATCTGGTATTATGAGGAAGTCTGGAGTGGCAGAGAAGTATGTTAGACTGGTGCAGGACATGTATGCCAGCTGTGAGACACTGGTACGGTGTGCTGTAGGGGTAACCGAGAAGTTCAAGGTGGAGGTGGGACTCCATCAGGGATCAGCTCTGAGCCCCTTCTTGTTCGCAATGGTGATGGGTAGGCTGACAGATGAGGTTAGACAGGAATCCCCATGGACCATGATGTTTGCGGATGACATTGTGATCTGTAGTGAGAGCAGACAACAGGTAGAGGAAAATCTAGAGAGGTGGAGGTATGCTCTGGAAAGGAGAGGAATGAAAGTTAGTCACAGCAAGACAGAATATATGTGTGTGAACGAGAGGAACTCGGGTGGAGCGGTGAGGCTACAGGGAGTGGAGATCAAGAAGCTGGAGGATTTCAGGTACTTAGGGTCAACAGTCCAGAGCAACGGAGAGTGCGTAAAAGAGGTGAAGAGACGGGTCCAAGCAGGTTGGAATGGCTGGAGAAAAGTGTCAGGGGTACTATGTGATAGAAGACTATCGGCCAGAATAAAAGGAAAGGTGTACAAGACAGTGGTGAGACCAGCGATGATGTTTGGACTAGAAACTGTTCCAATGACCAAAAGACAGCAGACAGAACTAGAGGTTGCAGAGATGAAGATGTTGAGGTTCTCTTACGGAGTGACCAGGATGGATAGGATCAGGAATGAGTCTATCAGAGGGACGGCACATGTTTGATGTTTTGGAGAGAAGGTCAGAGAAGCCAGACTGAGATGGTTCGGTCATGTACAGAGAAGAGATAGTGAATATATTGGTAGACGGATGCTGGAAATGGAGCTGCCAGGCAATAGGTCTCGAGGAAGACCAAAGAGAAGATTTATGGACGTAGTGAGAGAGGATATGAAGGTAGCTGGTGTGAGAGAGGAAGATACAGAGAATAGGGTTAGATGGAGAAGGTTGACTCGCTGTGGCGACCCCTGATGGGAAAAGCCGAAAGAAGAAGAAGAAGATTTCATTATTGCAGCAAGCAGCAATGATGCACTCAGCACATTTAAACAGAACATGAAATTCAAGTTCAACATGAAAGACCTGGGGAAACTATCATATTTTTTGGGCATACAATTTGAACAAAAGGGGGATGAAATCAAAGTACATCCTAAAAATGCTAGAGAGATTTGGAATGTCAGAATGTAAAGCAAGATCTACTCCAAGTGAGCAAAAATTAGAGGGCATCCCTGTAGCTGATGAAAATGAGCAAAGTGAACCTGTCGACCCCAAAGAATATCGTGAGATTGTAGGCAGTCTTATTTATGCCATGACTTGCACCAGACCTGATATCAGCTGGATAGTGAGCAAACTATCACAGAATCTGGCAATGCCAAAAGTAGAAAACTTAGTAGCTGCAAAACATGTTCTGAGGTATTTGAAGGGGACAGCTGATTATGAACTAAGTTTCAAGACAAATAAGGAGGATTTGAACCTGATAGCTTGCAGTGATTCAGACTGGGCATCATCTGTAGAAGACAGACGTAGCACTACAGGCTACTGTTTCAGTTTAACAAAACAAGGCCCAGCCATTGCATGGAAGTCAAGGAAACAGCCCACAGTGGCCCTGTCAACATGTGAGGCTGAATACATCGGCCGAGCCACCACCGCACAAGAAAACATGTACCTGTCTCAACTGTTAAACGGTATGGAAAACAAAATGTACAGTTGCACAACAATCTACGGAGACAATCAGGGGGCCATCGCACTGAGTAAGAATCCTGTAAACAGACAAAGGTCAAAACACATTGATGTAAAATATCATTTCATTCGTGAAGCACTCAGTGAGGGTTAAATAAATCTTATCTATTGTCCATCAGAGGACATGTTGGCAGACATCTCGACAAAACTCATGACAAAGGTAAAAATAGAAAAATTCAAAAAGTGGTTCTTTGGAAATTAAAATGTCCAAAGTTTTTTTTTGGATGTTGAGATCAAGAGGGGGTGTTGAGATAGGTGATCTCATTAGTTTTATTTGAGTTTACATTCTAGTATACATATGTTGTATTTGTATCTACTCTCAGGAAATGCATGGCACTTTATGACAAGGTTTGGGACTTGTTTTAGTTTTTCGCGACTGTTCAGCTAACTTGACGTTAACTTCTACGTCAGTGTTTTTTTTTTGGTATAGCGGTGCTGGCGGGAATTTTTCCCTCACTCTGTACTGTACATGTCCCATGGCTAACCGATGTTGATTCCCGGAGCTGTGAAGAAGAAAATAAAAGACGATTCAAACAAGGCAAACTTGTGAATTCCTTCCGAAACATGGAAAACGAAGAAGCTGCAAACTTAAACGCATCAAGGACATTCGTTCTGTATGTAATCAGAAGTTAATAGTGTTAACGGTTTGTGAGAAATTTACAATGCTAGACAAAAAAATAAATTAAAAGGAAATAATTAAATCAATAGATAGACAAATAAAAAATTAAAACGAAAAAAGATTGCAAGGGGAATACAACATATAATTAAGTTGGCGATTCACAAGGAATCTCAGACATCAAACTGTATATTTTTTGTTGTTTATATATAAACATATACAAAACAAACATATGTTGTTTGTTGTTGTTTATTTTTGGGATATATTGAGGAATATTTGTTGGAAAGGAGTCACAATCGCTTTTTGATAATGTCGAAGTGTATAGGTGGCTATATAATTTAAAGATTTCTGTGGAAATTATAGCTTCATCTGTAATTTCCTTGTTGTTAAGACGGGCTTCCGCTTTGCTCCGCTTTGCTCCGCTCCTCCGCTCTTCCGCTCGGGCCCTGGAACTCCCGATCTGCGGGACTTCGGTGAATTCCGGGCCAGTCTTCTGCTCTTCTGCTCTCCTCCGCTTCTTCGCTCCCCCGCTTTGGACCCTGGAACTCCCGAACTGGGCCGGGCTTCTGCCCTCCGCCTCTCCTCTGCTCATCCGCTCCAGGCCCTGGCACTCCTTGTCATCCAGTCATTCGCATGTGCGTGCCCGGAGGTCCGGGAGCTCCACTCAAACGTCCGGGGGATAAGGGTAAGGGGTCCTGCTCCCCCCCCCCCCCCCCCCCCTCGCCGCCTCTGAGAAGAGAAACATCTCCTCCGCTCCTCCGCTTCTCAGCTCCTCCGCTCCTCCGCTGCGGAACCAGGTACTACCGATCCGCCAGACTCAGGTGAATTGCGGACAGGGCTTTTGCTGTCCTCCGCTCCTCCGCTTTGGGCCCTGGAACTCCCGAACCGCTGGACATAAGCGAATCAAGGCCGGGCATCTGCCCTCCTCCGCTCCTCAGCTCATCCGCTCGAGGCCCTGGTACTCCCAGTCCGCGGGAACCCCCCCATCCCCACCCACCCACCAAAACAAACTCTCACACACACATAAACACACGCACACACACACACACACACACACACACAAACACACACACACACACAGACACACACCCATACACACACACACACACACACACACACACACACACACACACACACACACCTGAACTCATCATAGCTGTGCTAATAGCATTGGCCGAAACGTATCCACAACAAAACAAACATTAGCTCATCCACTCATTCACATATGTGTGTGCCCAGAGGTACGGGAGCTCCAGTCATACGTCCGGGTGATCTATGTCCGGAGAAGGCTCACATTGGCCGGTCTAAGGGGTCCTGCTGGCCCCAAGCTTCCCCGCCTTTGAGAAGAGAAACATAACTCCGCTCCTCCGCTTCTCAACTCCTCTGCTCCTCCGCTATGGGCCCTGGTACTCCCGATCCTCCGAACTCAGGCGAATAGCGTGACGTGCTTCTGCTCTCCTATAAGCCCCTACACACTTCAAACACGGCTGTTATCACCCTGTTACTGCATTACAATGACACCCATTTGCTTTTGATCTCAGTGTCTGCCACCGTAAGGAAAAAGCGGGGGGGACGGGGGGGGGGGGGGGGACATAAGGGCATTCGTTCTGTATGTAATCAGAAGTTAATAGTGTTAACGGTTTGCGAGAAATTTTTAATGCTAGACAAAAACAGAAAATTAAAAGGAAATAATTAAATAAATAGATAGAAAAATAAAATTAAAAACTAAAAAAAAAAATTGTAAGGGGAATATAACATGTAATTAAGTTGGCCGTTCACAAGGAATCTCAGACATCAAACTGTTTTTAATTGAACATAAATAGTACACACAAATATACAAATGTACAAATAAACATGGCAAGGTAGAACTGAATGTCAGTGAAACAACCAGGGATGAGGAAGCAACGGACATAAGGACATTTGTTCTGTATGTAATCAGAAGTTAATAGTGTTAACGGTTTGTGAGAAATTTACAGTGCTAGACAAAAAAAGAAATTAAAAGGAAATAATTAAATCAATAGATAGACAAATAAAAAATTAAAACGAAAAAAAAATTGCAAGGGGAATATAACATGTAATTAAGTTGTTTTTCTTTTTTTCCAAAAAAAGGAATCTCAGACATGGGTAACTGTATATTTTTTAGTTTTTGGATTTTTCCATAAGTTTTAAGGATTTTTTTTTATAATTCAAAATCGTTTATGAAGAAATTAAAATTTGGGGAGCATTTTTGCATTCTGTTTTTGTGAATGAAGAACTTGGCCAGGCCTAAAAGAACATTGACACAGAGTTCATCTGTTATGTTGCTTATAAGTAAACCAAATGTGATATCATCTTTTGAGAGGGAAACTGGTGACGATGGAATGAGAATGAGAAAAAATATATGGTCAATGGTTTCAATGTTGTCTTCACAAAATGTACAAATATTATCTTCAAAAGTAAAGCGTACCCGCAATAATTCCTTAGATGGGTAGATGTCATTCATAATTTAGAAGTGGGTCTCTTCTTGCCTTGGGGGGTATGGGTAGAGTCAGACACATAGTTTGCAGCGTGGCAGTCGATTCCTTATCAAATTTATTTCAAATATTATTTTTGTTTTGACGTCCAGGGAACAAGTTTCCTGTGAAACATGTCCTAATAAAGGAGTTGCTGCACTTTCTGTCCAGAATTGAGATTCCCTGGAGTGATAGTCGGGGTAACTGTGGTTGTACGGTTCGGTGCGTCATTATATTTTTGGTCAGGAATACAAATTGTCGAGGCAGTGCGTTTCGTAACTTTATCAACTCTAATATGGGAGGCTTAAATCTGTGTGTAGTACAGAACTGTTCATAGTCTAGACGACTGCCATTGTCATCCATCAAGTCAATTATTGACCATATACCTTTCTCAAAGCATTCCTTGTAAAACAGAGGTTTGTTGCCACGCAGTACATATCTATTGTTCCAAATTATTGTACTGTGTGGTGAGAAATTGTGTACATATATCATTTTCCAGTATAATAGTATTTGTTTATGGAACTCTGAAAATTGGACAGGAATCTTGTTGATATCCAAGTCAGAGATAAGCACAAGACTTAGGCCACCGACTTTGTTGAATAAGTAGTTTGGAGTACAATACCAGAAAAAATGATGATGTTTGATCCAGGATTTCAACCAGTTCACCTTCAATGTCCCATTCAGGCAGTCCAACTCTATCACTTTCAGCCCTCCTTCACTTGTTTCTTTCCCCATATGTGATTTTTTTAGATGGTGTGGTCTGTTCCTCCAGATAAAGTTGAAATTTATTTGGTTAATAGATTTTATGAGTTGATTTGGAGCAGCATTGGAATACACTGGGTATATACATCTGGATAAACATTCCATTTTAGTCAAATATATCGGGCCTAATATTGATAAATCTCTTTGGAGCCATATATTCAATTTAGCTTTACTTTGATTCAGTTTAGATTCAATGTTCCTGGACTGATTTAACTTTTGGTCCTTAGATAGGAAAATGCTCAAGTATTTTATTTCTGATTTGATAGGAACATTGCTGATTTCCTTTAGTGGTGAGTCATGCAGCTCAAGAAGTTTGCATTTCTTTAAGTTTAATGACAATCCTGAAGCCTTGGAGAATGTTTTAATTTTTTCAACGCTTATTGGGACTTGATGTTCATTTTTCAAAACTAAGGTTGTGTCATCTGCCAGCAGGCTAATTACAATTTCTGTCCCCGACATTATTTCTGTCCCACACATACACACACACACACACACACACACACACACACACACACACACACACACACACACACACACACACAGACACACACACTCACACACACACACACTCACACACACCTTAATTCCACTCTTTTATATACGCATGTCTGGAGTTCCGGGAGCTCGTTCTCAACGTTCTGGGAATAATCATAGCTGTGCTGATAGCATTAGCCGAAAGGCCCCCCCCCCCACACACCACCACCACCACCACCAATCTATGGGTGCATGAAGATAGGCTGTCTTTACATCCATTTGGTGTAAGAACAAGTTTTCCGGAACTGATTTCTGCATAAACACCCTCACACTTGTCATATTTGCTGTTGGAGAAAATGTTTCCTCGAAATCCGTGCCATACTTTTGACTGTAGCCCTTAGCAACATACCGAGCTTTATATTTGTTTGTGCCATCTTCATTTCTTTTTAGCGCTTACGCCCCCCACCCCCCACCCCCACCCCCACTGCACACTTGCCTTGGGGTAGCTGTGTTAGGGTAAAAGTGTTCTTCTCTCTCAATGACTCCATCTCTTCGTCCATAGATTTCATCCACTTGTCAGCATTAAGTGAACTCCTTGCCTCTTTAAATGTCTGTGGGACACCACACGCCAGTCTATAACAGTAGTCAATGTTAGTGAACACTTGGTCATCGTCAATAGCACTAGTCACATAACTATTAAAGTAACTGGGCTTCTTTTTGGTTCTAGTTGATCGTCTCACATTGTCTGCACTGCTTGGCTGTGTCACACGGTCAGATACGGGGTTGCCCATTACCAAGGTGTACAAAGGTGTACAAGACAGTGGTGAGACCAGCGATGATGTATGGACTAGAAACTGTTACAATGACAAAAAGACAGCAGGCAGAACTAGAGGTTGCAGATATGAAGATGTTGAGGTTCTCTTACGGAGTGACCAGGATTGATAGGATCAGGAATGAGTATCAGAGGAACAGCACATGTTCGATGTTTTGGAGAGAAGGTCAGAGAAGCCAGACTGAGATGGTTCGGTCATGTACAGAGGAGGGATAGAGAATATATTGGTAGACGGATGCTGGAATTGGAGCTGCAAGGCAAGAGGTCTCGAGGAAGACCAAAGAGAGGATTTATGGACGTGGTGAGAGAGGATATGAAGGTAGTTGGTGTGAGAGAGGAGGATACGGAGAATAGGGTTAGATGGAGAAAGTTGACTCGCTGTGGCCACACCTGACGGGAAAAGACAAAAGAAGAAGAAGAAGAAGAAGAAGAAGAAGAAGAAGAAGAAGAAGAAGAAGAAGAAGAAGAAGAAGAAGAAGAAGAAGAAGAAGGGGAAGAAGAAGAAGAAGAAGAAGAAGAAGAAGAAGAAGAAGAAGAAGAAGAAGAAGAAGAAGAAGAAGAAGAAGAAGAATAAGAAGAAGAAGAAGAAGAAGTAAGAAAGAGAGGTTGGGGGGTAAGCAAACCTTCTCCACGGCTCTAAACTCGTTCGTCGCCGCTACTCGGGGAACACCGGATGGCTTTCTCCCTCCGCTTCCTTACATTTTATGTCCGCTAGATGGCGGCATCCGACTGTGCACAGCGCTTGGAGCTCCAGCAGGTGATCTGGCTGCTGTGTATGAGAGGAATAAACGAGTGGGGCCGTGAGTGCAATAAATCCCCCTCCACTTCTTACATGGATGTTATCACCCTGTTACTGTATTTTAACGATACCGCTGTGTTTTCGACCTCAATGTTAAGCCGATTTTTAAACATTAAAAACCAAATTGCTCGATTCAGTGACACCGAGGCCGTGAGTGGAGGACTTATGGAGTTGACTCCTTCGCTTATTCATATGTGCATGTCTGGTGCTCCCGGAGCTTCACGCCGACGTCACGGGGATCCGTGTCCGAAGAAGGTGCACCTTGGCCGGTCTGCGGGATCCTGTTGACCGGAAGCTGAGACTGGCCCTTGGAAATAAAACGGAAAATAATTGAGAGCATATTTCTCAGTTAACAACGCCCCCACTTGCTCTCATATTATTGGTATCTTTGCCCATTTACATCAAAATAAAATACTCATGACCCAAACAACAAACAACAACTTTGAAAAATTCAACAACTTAAACTGTGATGCAGGCTTTGTCATAACATGTGCCGGCATCTCTTGTGTTGGACAATACTGTAGGGCTACCTTTCCACATATTTTCTTTGTGACATCTTAACACACTCTTCTGACTGACATATTTTCTGGGTATTGATTTTGATCACTTTGCCCATGTCCTTCATTTTAAATCTAGCTGTAAGCATGATTTTCACCTCTTTCATTACTTCCTCATCACTCGCAGCTATGATTAAATCATCTACCCATATTATGATGATGACCTTGTCATTTTGGTTTTCTTTGACATAAACACAATGATCTGCTTCATTCTGAATAAAGTCATTGTCAATCAAGTAAGAATGGAGCATCAGATCCCAATGACGACCGGCTTGTTCAGGGACGTATAGTGACTTTTTAAGTTTACACACCAGCTTCTGTTTTTTATTTGTCACTTCATACCCTTCTGGTTGTTCTACACAGAGCTCACAATCTATGGGTGCATGAAGATAGGCTGTCTTTACATCCATTTGGTGTAAGAACAAATTTTCCGGAACTGATTTCTGCATAAACACCCTCACACTTGTCATATTTGCTGTTGGAGAAAATGTTTCCTCGAAATCCGTGCCATACTTTTGACTGTAGCCCTTAGCAACATACCGAGCTTTATATTTGTTTGTGCCATCTTCATTTCTTTTTAGCGCTTACGCCCCCCACCCCCTACCCCCACCCCCACTGCACACTTGCCTTGGGGTAGCTGTGTTAGGGTAAAAGTGTTCTTCTCTCTCAATGACTCCATCTCTTCGTCCATAGATTTCATCCACTTGTCAGCATTGAGGGAACTCCTTGCCTCTTTAAATGTCTAACTGATCATCATCATCATCATCATCATCATCATCATCATCATCATCATCATCATCATCATCATCATCATCATCATCATCATCCTGGTCTGAGCTCATCTCTGTCTGGGTTTGTTGCTCTGGAGATGGGTTCGACACAAATTTTAGCAGTCTGTTTTAGTACTCTTTCACTATTTGGATAATATACAAAATAAGCTGGACTATTTTTGGCATATCCAATGAAAACTCCCTTCTCACCTCTTGAGTCAAGTTTCTTTTTGTTGTGCTTGTATGCATAGCACACAGCACCAAACTTTTGCATTTGTGACACATTTGGTATCTTTCCCGTCAAGCCGAAACGCCCCCCCCCCCACCACCACCACACACACATTAGCTCCTCCATTCATTCACATGTCCACGCCGGCTGCTCCGGGAGAATGTTTTAATTTTTTCAACACTTATTGGGACTTGATGTTCATTTTTCAAAACTAAGGTTGTGTCATCTGCCAGCTGGCTAATAACAATTTCTGTCCCCAACATTATTTCTGTCCGACACACACACACACACACACACAGACACACACACACACACACACGCCTTAATTCCACTCTTTTATATACGCATGTCTGGAGTTCCGGGAGCTCGTTCTCAACGTTCTGGGGATAATCATAGCTGTGCTGATAGCATTAGCCGAAACGCCCCCCCCCACACACCACCACCACCACCACCACCACCCCCCAAACACACATTAGCTCCTCCATTCATTCACATGTACACGCCGGCTGCTCCGGGAGCTCCACGCCGACGTTTCGGGGATCGATGTCCGGAGAAGGTGCACCATTGCCGGCCTGCGGTATCCTGTAGACCCCCCCCCTCCATACACACATGCAATACGCCTTGAAACGCATCGCTCGCACCGACGCGGGGAATCCTTTACCCTACTTCCACAACAACGGCGAGAATCACATTGCGTCGGCCGCCGTGAGGAAGAGGGGGGGGGGGACATTAAGGGGGGGAGAGAGAGAGACATGGAGATTTTCTCAGCCTCTCATTCTTTTTTTTTTTTTTTTAATTGAACATAAATAGTACACACAAATATACAAATGTACAAATAAACATGGCAAGGTAGAACTGAATGTCAATGAAACAACCAGGCATGAGGAAGCAATGGACATAAGGACATTCGGTCTGTATGTAATCAGAAGTTAATAGTGTTAACGGTTTGTGAGAAATTTACAATGCTAGACAAAAAAAGAAATTAAAAGGAAATAATTAAATCAATAGATAGACAAAATAAAAAATTAAAACGAAAAAAGATTGCAAGGGGAATACAACATGTAATTAAGTTGGCGATTCACAAGGAATCTCGGACATCAAACTGTATATTTTTTGTTGTTTATATATAAACATATACAAAACAAACATATGTTGTTTGTTGTTGTTTATTTTTGGGATATATTGAGGAATATTTGTTGGAAAGGAGTCACAATCGCTTTTTGATAATGTCGAAGTGTATAGGTGGCTATAGAATTTAAAGATTTCTGTGGAAATTATAGCCTCATCTGTAATTTCCTTGTTGTTAAGACGGGCTTCCGCTTTGCTCCGCTCCTCCGCTCCTCCGCTCTTCCGCTCCGGGCCCTGGAACTCCCGATCTGCGGGACTTCGGTGAATTCTGCTCTTCTGCTCTCCTCCGCTTCTTCGCTCCCCCGCTTTGGACCCTGGAACTCCCGAACTGGGCCGGGCTTCTGCCCTCCGCCTCTCCTCTGCTCATCCGCTCCAGGCCCTGGCACTCCCGGTCATCCAGTCATTCGCATGTGCGTGCCCGGAAGTCCGGGAGCTCCACTCAAACGTCCGGGGGATAAGGGTAAGGGGTCCTGCTCCCCCCCCCCCCCTCGCCGCCTCTGAGAAGAGAAACATCTCCTCCGCTCCTCCGCTTCTCAGCTCCTCCGCTCCTCCGCTGCGGAACCAGGCACTACCGATCCGCCAGACTCAGGTGAATTGCGGACAGGGCTTTTGCTGTCCTCCGCTCCTCCGCTTTGGGCCCTGGAACTCCCGAACCGCTGGACATAAGCGAATCAAGGCCGGGCATCTGCCCTCCTCCGCTCCTCAGCTCATCCGCTCGTGGCCCAGGTACTCCCAGTCCGCGGGAACCCCCCCCCCACCCACCCACCAAAACAAACTCTCACACACACATAAACACACGCACACACACACACACACACACACACACACACACACACACACACACACACACACACACCAACACACACACACACATTAAGTCATCATAGCTGTGCTAGTAGCATTAGCCGAACGCATCCACAACCAAACAAACATTAGCTCATCCACTCATTCACATGTGTGTGCCCAATGGTCCGCTTCTCCGCTCCACCGCTCCTCCACTATGGGCCCTGGTACTCCCGATCCGCCGGACTCAGGAGAATTAAGAATAAGAATCAGAACAACTTTATTAATCCCGAAGGAAATTGCAGTGCCAGAGTTACAGAAAATATAACAGTAATAAATAATAAAAGAAAGGCAGAATTATAAATAAAAATAAACTATAAACTATAAAGTGTTTCAGTGAAACTATAGAGTGTCTTAGTAAGCACTGATAAAACTATAAGTGTCTTAGTAACAAGTGGGGTAAGGAGTGCGCAATAGTATGATAGAAGGGAACATTATAGTGTAGCTGTTATGAGATGAGATGAAATATTGCACAATGTAGCTGTTATGAGATGAAATATTGCACAGTTTCTGAATATTGCACAGAAATGAGATATTGCACATTTTTGTTTGTTTTTAAGTTAAAGATAGGTTTTTATGGTTGCCGGCGGCTGAATGGGACGTGCTTCTGCCCTCCATCCGCTCCACAGCTCATCCGCTCCAGGCCCAGCTACCCCCTGTCCGCGCCCCCCCCCCCACCTAAACAAACTGTCACACACATATACACAATCGCACACACAAACACACACACACACACACACAAGAACACACAAACACACAAGAACACACAAACACACAAACACACACACACACACACACCTTAAGTCATCATACCTGTGCTAATAGCTCCCAAGCTTCCCCGCCTCTGAGAGGAGAAACAATACCTCCGCTACTCCGCTTCTCAGCTCCACCGCTCCTCCGCTATGGGCCCTGGTAACCCCCCCACCTAAACACACTCGCACACACACAAAAACACACAAACACACACACGCACACACACACACATACACACACACAAACACACACACAAACACACCTTAACTCATCATAGCTGTGCTAATAGCATTAGCCGAAACGCATCCACGACCAAACAAACATTAGCTCATCCACTCATTCACATGTGTGTGCCCAATGGTCCGGGAGCTCCAATCATACGTCCGGGGGATCTATGTCCGGAGAATGTGAGCATTAGCCCGTCTAAGGGGTTCTTCTGCCCCCAAGCTTCCCCGCCTCTGAGAGAAGAAACATTACCTTCGCTCCTCTGCTCCTCCGCTTCTCAGCTCCACCGCTCCTCCGCTATGGGCCCTGGTACTCCCCCCCCCCCACCTAAACAAACTCTCACAAAAAATCACTCACACACACACAAAAACACACAAACACACACACACACACATACACACACACCTTAACTCATCATAGCTGTGCTAATAGCTTTAGCCGAAACGCATCCACAACCAAACAAACATTAGCTCATCCACTCATTCACATGTGTGTGCCCTGGTACTCCGTGTCCGCGACCCCCCCCCCCCACCAAAACAAACTATCACACACATACACAAAGACACTCACACACACACACACACACTGACACACATACACACATTAAGTCATCATAGTTGTGCTAATAGCATTAGCCGAAATGCATCCACAACCAAACAAACATTAGCTCATCCACTCATTCACATGTGTGTGCCCAATGGTTCGCTTCTCCGCTCCACCGCTCCTCCGCTCCTCCGCTATGGGCCCTGGTACTCCCGATCCGCCGGACTCAGGAGAATTATGGGACGTGCCTTTGCCCTCCATCCGCTCCACAGCTCATCCGCTCCAGGCCCAGCTACCCCCTGTCCGCGCCCCCCCCCACCTAAACAAATTGTCACACACATATACACAAACGCACACACAAACACACACACACACACACACACAAGAACACACAACACACAAACACACAAACAAACACACACACACACACACCTTAAGTCATCATACCTGTGCTAATAGCTCCCAAGATTCCCCGCCTCTGAGAGGAGAAACAATACCTCCGCTACTCCGCTCCTCCGCTTCTCAGCTCCACCGCTCCTCGGCTATGGGCCCTGGTACCCCCCCCCCCACCTAAACACACTCACTCACACACAAAAACACACAAACACACACACGCACACACACACACACATACACAAACACACCTTAACTCATCATAGCTGTGCTAATAGCATTAGCCGAAACGCATCCACTACCAAACAAACATTAGCTCATCCACTCATTCACATGTGTGTGCCCAATGGTCCGGGAGCTCCAATCATACGTCCGGGGGATCTATATCTGGAGAAGGCTCACAGTGGCTGGTCTAAAGCGTCCTACTGCCCCTAAACTTCCCATCCTCTGCCTTTGAGAAGAGAAAAATGACCTCCGCTCCTCCATTCCTCCGCTTCTCCGCTCCACCGCTCTTCCGCGATGGGCCTTGGTACCCCCCCTCCACCTAAACAAACTCTCACACACACACACATGACCACCCTCACACAGACACAAAAACAAACAAACAGACACACACACACACACACACACACACACACACACCTTAACTCATCATAGCTGTGCTAATAGCATTAGCCGAAACGCATTCACAACCAAACAAACATTAGCTCATCCACTCATTCACATGTGTGTGCCCAATGGTCCGGGAGCTCCAATCATACGTTCGGGGGATCTATGTCCGGAGAATGCTCACATTAGCCCGTCTAAGGGGTTCTGATGCCCCCAAGCTTCCCCGCCTCTGAGAGGAGAAACTATACGTCTGCTACTCCGCTCCTCCGCTCCTCCGCTTCTCAGCACCACTGCTCCTCCGCTTTTGGCCCTGGAATTCCCGAACCGCTGGACATAAGCGAATCAAGGCCGGGCATCTGCCCTCCTCCGCTCCTCAGCTCATCTGCTCAAGGCCCTGGTACTCCCTGTCCGCGCCCCCCCCCCCACCTAAACAAACTCACACACACACACACACACGAACACACACACAGACACACACACACACACACCTTAACTCATCTTAGCTGTGCTAATAGCATTAGCCGAAACGCATCCACAACCAAA
The DNA here is from genome assembly GCF_037954325.1 of Fistularia commersonii. Lineage (NCBI taxonomy): Eukaryota > Metazoa > Chordata > Actinopteri > Syngnathiformes > Fistulariidae > Fistularia > Fistularia commersonii. The sequence goes on along the minus strand of NW_028234053.1, from coordinate 68,868 downwards.
CAAACATTAGCTCATCCACTCATTCACATGTGTGTGCCCAATGGTCCGGCAGCTCCAATCATACGACCGGGGGATCTATGTCCGGAGAATGCTCACATTAGCCCGTCTAAGGGGTTCTGCCCCCAAGCTTCCCCGCCTCTGAGAGAAGAAACATTACCTCCGCTCCTCCGCTCCTCCGCTTCTCAGCTCCACCGCTCCTCCGCTATGGGCCCTGGTACTCCCCCCCCCACCTAAACAAACTCTCACACAAAATAACTCACACACACACAAAAACACACAAACACACACACACACACATACACACACACCTTAACTCATCATAGCTGTGCTAATAGCATTAGCCGAAACGCATCCACAACCAAACAAACATTAGCTCATCCACTCATTCACATGTGTGTGCCCTATGGTACTCCCTGTCCGCGACCCCCCCCCACCAAAAGAGCCTCTCACACACACAAAGACACTCACACACACACAGACACACATATACACTCATGCACACACCTTAAGTCTTCATAGCTGTGCTAATAGCTTTAGCCGAAACGCATCCACAACCAAACAAACATTAGCTCCTCCACTCATTCACATGTGTGTGCCCTGGTACTCCTTGTCCGTGACCCCCCCCCCCCCCTACCAAAACAAACTATCACACACATACACAAAGACACTCACACACACACACACACTGACACACATACACACATTAAGTCATGATAGGTGTGCTAATAGCATTAGCCGAAATGCATCCACAACCAAACAAACATTAGCTCATCCACTCATTCACATGTGTGTGCCCAATGGTCCGCTTCTCCGCTCCACCGCTCCTCCGCTATAGGCCCTGGTACTCCCGATCCACAAACACACACAAACACACACACACACACACACACACAAGAACACAAAAACACACAAACACACAAACACCCACACACACACACACCTTAAGTCATCATAGCTGTGCTAATAGCATTAGCCGAAACGCATCCACAACCAAACAAACATTAGCTCGTCCACTCATTCAAATGTATGTGCCCAGAGGTCCTGGATCTCCGGTCATACGTCCAGGGCATCTATGTCCGGAGAAGGCTCACATTTGCCGGTCTAAGGGGTCCTGCTGCCCCCAAGCTTCCCCGCCTTTGAGAAGAGAAATATAATATCGCTCCTCCGCTCCTCCGCTTCTCCGCTTCTCAACACCTCCGCTCCTCCGCTATTGGCCCTGGTACTCCCGATCCTGCAAACTCAGGAGAATTGCGAGAGGTGCTTCTGCTCTCCTCCACTCCTCCGCTTCTCCGCTCCTCCGCTTTTCCGCTTTGGGCCCTGGAACTCCCGAACCGCTGGATATAAGGGAATCACGGGCTGGGCTTATGCCCTCCTCTGCTCCTCAGCTCATCCGCTCGAGGCCCTGGTACTCCCTGTCCGCGACCCCCCCCCACCTAAACAAACTCTCACACACACACACACACACACACACATACACGCACACCTTAACTCATCATAGCTGTGCTAATAGCATTAGCCGAAACGCATCCACAACTAAACAAACATTAGCTCTTCCACTCATTCACATGTGTGTGCCCAATGGTCCGGGAGCTCCAATCATACGTCCGGGGGATCTATGTCCGGAGAATGCTCATATTAGCCCATCTAAGGGGTTCTGCTGCCCCCAAGCTTCCCCGCCTCTGAGTGGAGAAACAATACTTCCGCTACTCCGCTCCTCCGCTTCTCAGCTCCACCGCTCTTCCGCTATGGGCCCTGGTACTCCCCCCCTCCACCTAAATAAACTCTCACACATACACACACAAGAACACACTGACACACAAACACACAAAGACACACACACAGCTCAGCTCCACCGCTCCTCCGCTTTGGGCCCTGGAATTCCCGAACCGCTTGACATAAGCGAATCACGGGCCGGGCTTCTGCCCTCCTCCGCTCCTCAGCTCATCCGCTCTTGGCACTGGTACTCCCTGTCCGCGACCCCCCCCCCCACCAAAACAACCTCACTCACACAAACACACAAAGACACTCACACACACACACAGACACACACACACCTTAAGTCTTCATAGCTGTGCTAATAGCGTTAGCCGAAAAGCATCCACAACCAAACAAACATTAGCTCATCCAATCATTCACAAGTATGTACCAAGAGGTCCGGGAGCCCCGGTCATACGTCCGGGAGAGCTATGTCCATAGAAGGCTCATATTGGCCAGTCTAAGGGGTCCTGCTGCCCCAAAGCTTCCCCGCCTTTGAGAAGAGAAACATAAGTCTGCTCCTCCGCTCCTCCGCTCCACCGCTCCACCGCTTCTCCGTTCTTCCACTCATCCGCTCCGCCGCTGATCCGCTCCGGGCCTTAGTACTCCAGAACTGCTGGACATAAGCGAATCAGGCTCCAAGCCCTGTTACTCCCTATCCGCGGGACTCTGTCGAAATATGGACCGTGCTTCCCCTCTCCTCCACTCCTCCGCTCCTCCGCTCTTCCGCTCCTCCTCTCCTCCGCTCCTCCGCTTCTCCGCTCCTCCGCTCCTCCGCTCCTCCGCTCCTCCGCTCCTCCGCTCCTCCGGTACTCCGCTCCTCCGCTCCTCCGCTCCTGGCCCTGGTACTCCTGAACTGCTGGACATAAGCGATTCAGGCTCCAAACCCTGGTACTCCCCTTCCGCGGGACTCAGGCGAATTGTCGGACGGGCTTCCGCTCTCCTCCGCTCCTCCGCTTCTCCGTTCTTCCGCTCATCCGCTCCGCCGCTCATCCGCTGCTGGCCCTGGTACTCCTGAACTGCTGGACCTGGGCGAATCAGGCTCCAGGCCCTGGTACTCCCTCTCCGCGGGACTCAGGTGAATTGTCGGCCGGGCTTCCGCTCTCCTCCGCTTCTCTTCTCATCCGCTCCTCCGCTCCTCCGCTCAAGTTCCTGGTACTCCTGACCGTTGGATATAAGTGAACCTGCTCAAGGCCCTGGTACTCCCAATCCGCGGGACTCTGGCGAAATGTGGACCGTGCTTCCCCTCTCCTCCGCTCCTCCACTCATCCGCCCCTCCGCTCCTTTGCTCCTCCGCTCCTCCGCAATGGCCCTGGTACTCCTGAACTGCTGAACATCATTTAATCACGCTACAGGCCCTGGTACTCCCTTTCTCCGGGATTTAGGCATATTGTGGTCCATGCTTCCGCTCTCCTCCGCTCCTCCGCGCCTCTGCTCCTCCGCTCCTCCGCTCCTCCGCTTCTCCGTTCTTCCGCTCATCCACTCCGCCGCTCATCCGCTACTGGCCCTGGTACTCCTGAACTGCTGGACCTGGGTGAATCAGGCTCCAGGCCCTGGTACTCCCTCTCCGCGGGACTCAGGTGTATTGTCGGCCGGGCTTCCGCTCTCTTCCGCTTCTCCTCTCATCCGCTCCTCCGCTCCTCCGCTCCTCCGCTCCTTTGCTCCTCCGCTCCACCGCTTCTCCGTTCTTCCGCTCATGCGCTCTGCCGCTCATCCGCTCCTGTCCCTGGTACTCCTGAACTGCTGGACATAAGCGATTCAGGCTCCAGACCCTGGTACTCCCCTTCCGCGGGACTCAAGCGAATTGTCGGCCGGGCTTCCGCTCACCTCCGCTCCTCCGCTCCTCCGCTCCTCCGCTCCTCCTCTCTGGGCCCTGGTACTCCTGAACTGCTTGCCATAGGCATATAAGACTCCAGGCCCTGGTGCTCCCAATCCGCGGGCTTCCGCTCACCTCCGCTCCTCCGCTCATCCGCTCATCCGCTCATCCGCTCCTCCGCTCCCCCGCTCCTCCGCTCGAGGCCCTGGTACTCCCGAACCGCTGGACATAAGCGAATCATGCTCCAGTTTCCTGGTACTCCCTATCCGTGTGACTTAGGCGAATTGTCGGCCGGGCTTCCGCTCACCTCCGCTCCTCCGCTCATCCGCTCCTCCGCTCCTCCGCTCTTCTGCTCATCTGCTCCGCCGCTCATCCGCTGCTGGCCCTGGTACTCCCAATCCGCGGGACTTAGGCGAATTGTCGGCCGGGCTTCCGCTCTCCTCCGCTTCTCCTCTCATCCGCTCCTCCGCTCCGGGCCCTGGTACTCCTGAACTGCTAGACATAAGCGATTCAGGCTGAAGGCCCTGGTAGTCCCCTTCCGCAGGACTCAGGAGAATTGTCGGCTGGGCTTCCGATCTCTTCCGCTTCTCCCCTCCTCCGCACCTCCGCTCCTCCGCTCCGGCCCTGGTACTCCTGAACTGCTGGACATAAGCGAAACAGGCTCCAGGCCCTGGTACTCCCTTTCCGCTGGACTAAGGCAAAAAGTGGGCCGGGCTTCAGCTCTCCTCCGCTCCTCCGCTCCTCCACTCATCCAACCCTCCGCTCGTCCGCTCCTCCGCACCTGGCCCTGGTACTCCTGAATTGTTGAACATCATTAAATCACGCTTCAGGCCCTGGTACTCCCTCTAAGCGGGACTCAGGCGAATTGCCGGCCGGGCCTCCGCTCTCCTCCGCTCCTCCGCTCCTCCGCTCTGGGCCCGGTTCTCCTGAACTGCTTGCCATAAGCGAATCAGGCTCCAGCCCCTGGTACTCCCTTTCCGCGGGACTCAGGCGAGATGTCGGCCGGATTCCGCTCTCCTCCGCTCGTCCGCCCCTCCGCTCCACCGCTTAAACGTTCTTCTGCCCATCCGCTCCTCCGCTCTTCCGCTCCTGGCCCTGGTACTCCCCCTAACTGCTGGACATAAGCGAATCAGGCTCCAGGCCCTGGTACTCCCTCTCCGCTGGACTAAGGCGAATTGTCGGCCGGGCTTCCGCTCTCCTCCGCTCCTCCGCTCCTCCGCTCCTCTGCTCCTCCGCTCCTCCGCTCCTCCGCTCCTCCGCTCCTCCGCTCCTCTGCTCCTCCGCTCTGGGCCCTGGTACTCCTGAACTGCTTGCCATAAGCGAATCAGGCTCCAGGCCCTGGTACTCCCAATCCGCGGGACTCAGGCGAAATGTGGGCCGGGCTTCCGCTCTCCTCCGCACCTCCACTCCTCCACTCATCCGCCCCTACGCTCCTCCGCTCCTCCGCTCCTCCGCTCCTCCGCTCCTCCGCTCCTCCGCTCCTCCGCTCCTCCGCTCCGCCGCTCTGGGCCCTGGTACTCCTGAACTGCTTGCCATAAGCGAATCAGGCTCCAGGCCCTGGTACTCCCAATCCGCGGGACTCAGGCGAAATGTGGGCCGGTCTTCCGCTCTCCTCCCCACCTCCGCTCCTCCACTCATCCGCCCCTCCGCTCCTCCGCACCTCGGCCTGGTACTCCTGAATTGCTGAACATCATTAAATCACGCTTCTGGCCCTGGTACTCCCTTTCCGCGGGACTCAGGCGAATTGTCGGCCGGATTCCGCTCTCCTCCGCTCATCCGCTCCTCCGCTCCACCGCTTAAACGTTATTTTGCTCATCCGCTCCTCCGCTCCTCCGCTCCTGGCCCTAGTACTCCTGAACTGCTGGACATAAGCGAATATGGCTCCAGGACCTGGTACTCCCTCTCCGCGGGACTAAGGCGAATTGCCGGCCGGGCTTCCGCTCCTCCGCTCCTCCGCTTATCCGCTCCTCCGCTCCTCCGCTCCTCCGCTCCTCCGCTCCTCCGCTCCTCCGCTCCTCCGCTCCTCCGCTCCGGCCCTGGTACTCCTGAACTGCTGGACATAGCGAATCAGGCTCCAGGCCCTGGTACTCCCTCTCCGCGGGACTTAGGCGAATTGTTGGCCGGGCTTCCGCTCTCCTCCGCTCCTCCGCTCCTCCGCTCCTCCGCTCCTCCGCTCCTCCGCTCTGGGCCCGGTTCTCCTGAACTGCTTGCCATAAGCGAATCAGGCTCCAGGCCCTGGGACTCCCTTTCCGCGGGACTCAGGCGAGATGTCGGCCGGATTCCGCTCTCCTCCGCTCATCCGCTCCTCCGCTCCACCGCTTAAACGTTCTTCTGCTCATCTGCTCCTCCGCTCCTCCGCTCCTGGCCCTGGTACTCCTGAACTGCTGGACATAAGCGAATCAGGTTCCAGGACCTGGTACTCCCTCTCCGCGGGACTCAGGCAAATTGCCGGCCGGGCTTCCGCTCTCCTCAGCTCATCCGCTTATCCGCTCCTCCGCTCCTCCGCTCCTCCGTTTCTCCGCTCCGGCCCTGGTACTCCTGAACTGCTGGACATAGCGAATCAGGCTCCTGGCCCTGGTACTCCCTCTCCGCGGGACTTAGGCGAATTGTTGGCCGGGCTTCCGCTCTCCTCCGCTCCTCCGCTCCTCCGCTCCTCCGCTCTGGGCCCGGTTCTCCTGAACTGCTTGCCATAAGCGAATCAGGCTCCAGCCCCTGGTACACCCTTTCCGCGGGACTCAGGCGAGATGTCGGCCGGATTCCGCTCTCCTCCGCTCGTCCGCCCCTCCGCTCCACCGCTTAAACGTTCTTCTGCCCATCCGCTCCTCCGCTCCTCCGCTCCTGGCCCTGGTACTCCCCCTAACTGCTGGACATAAGCGAATCAGGCTCCAGGCCCTGGTACTCCCTCTCCGCTGGACTAAGGCGAATTGTCGGCCGGGCTTCCGCTCTCCTCCGCTCCTCCGCTCCTCCGCTCCTCCGCTCCTCCGCTCCTCCGCTCCTCCGCTCCTCTGCTCCTCCGCTCTGGGCCCTGGTACTCCTGAACTGCTTGCCATAAGCGAATCAGGCTCCAGGCCCTGGTACTCCCAATCCGCGGGACTCAGGCGAAATGTGGGCCGGGCTTCCGCTCTCTTCAGCTCATCCGCTTATCCGCTTATCCGCTCCTCCGCTCCTCCGCTCCTCCGCTCCTCCGCTCCTCCGCTCCTCCGCTCCTCCGCTCCTCCGCTCCGGCCCTGGTACTCCTGAACTGCTGGACATAGCGAATCAGGCTCCAGGCCCTGGTACTCCCTCTCCGCGGGACTTAGGCGAATTGTTGGCCGGGCTTCCGCTCTCCTCCGCTCCTCCGCTCCTCCGCTCCTCCGCTCCTCCGCTCCTCCGCTCTGGGCCCGGTTCTCCTGAACTGCTTGCCATAAGCGAATCAGGCTCCAGGCCCTGGGACTCCCTTTCCGCGGGACTCAGGCGAGATGTCGGCCGGATTCCGCTCTCCTCCGCTCATCCGCTCCTCCGCTCCACCGCTTAAACGTTCTTCTGCTCATCTGCTCCTCCGCTCCTCCGCTCCTGGCCCTGGTACTCCTGAACTGCTGGACATAAGCGAATCAGGTTCCAGGACCTGGTACTCCCTCTCCGCGGGACTCAGGCAAATTGCCGGCCGGGCTTCCGCTCTCCTCAGCTCATCCGCTTATCCGCTCCTCCGCTCCTCCGTTTCTCCGCTCCGGCCCTGGTACTCCTGAACTGCTGGACATAGCGAATCAGGCTCCTGGCCCTGGTACTCCCTCTCCGCGGGACTTAGGCGAATTGTTGGCCGGGCTTCCGCTCTCCTCCGCTCCTCCGCTCCTCCGCTCCTCCGCTCTGGGCCCGGTTCTCCTGAACTGCTTGCCATAAGCGAATCAGGCTCCAGCCCCTGGTACTCCCTTTCCGCGGGACTCAGGCGAGATGTCGGCCGGATTCCGCTCTCCTCCGCTCGTCCGCTCCTCCGCTCCACCGCTTAAACGTTCTTCTGCCCATCCGCTCCTCCGCTCCTCCGCTCCTGGCCCTGGTACTCCCCCTAACTGCTGGACATAAGCGAATCAGGCTCCAGGCCCTGGTACTCCCTCTCCGCTGGACTAAGGCGAATTGTCGGCCGGGCTTCCGCTCTCCTCCGCTCCTCCGCTCCTCCGCTCCTCCGCTCCTCCGCTCCTCCGCTCCTCTGCTCCTCCGCTCTGGGCCCTGGTACTCCTGAACTGCTTGCCATAAGCGAATCAGGCTCCAGGCCCTGGTACTCCCAATCCGCGGGACTCAGGCGAAATGTGGGCCGGGCTTCCGCTCTCCTCCGCACCTCCACTCCTCCACTCATCCGCCCCTACGCTCCTCCGCTCCTCCGCTCCTCCGCTCCTCCGCTCCTCCGCTCCTCCGCTCCTCCGCTCCGCCGCTCTGGGCCCTGGTACTCCTGAACTGCTTGCCATAAGCGAATCAGGCTCCAGGCCCTGGTACTCCCAATCCGCGGGACTCAGGCGAAATGTGGGCCGGTCTTCCGCTCTCCTCCCCACCTCCGCTCCTCCACTCATCCGCCCCTCCGCTCCTCCGCACCTCGGCCTGGTACTCCTGAATTGCTGAACATCATTAAATCACGCTTCTGGCCCTGGTACTCCCTTTCCGCGGGACTAAGGCGAATTGTCGGCCGGATTCCGCTCTCCTCCGCTCATCCGCTCCTCCGCTCCACCGCTTAAACGTTATTTTGCTCATCCGCTCCTCCGCTCCTCCGCTCCTGGCCCTAGTACTCCTGAACTGCTGGACATAAGCGAATCAGGCTCCAGGACCTGGTACTCCCTCTCCGCGGGACTAAGGCGAATTGCCGGCCGGGCTTCCGCTCTCCTCAGCTCATCCGCTTATCCGCTTATCCGCTCCTCCGCTCCTCCGCTCCTCCGCTCCTCCGCTCCTCCGCTCCTCCGCTCCTCCGCTCCTCCGCTCCTCCGCTCCTCCGCTCCTCCGCTCCGGCCCTGGTACTCCTGAACTGCTGGACATAGCGAATCAGGCTCCAGGCCCTGGTACTCCCTCTCCGCGGGACTTAGGCGAATTGTTGGCCGGGCTTCCGCTCTCCTCCGCTCCTCCGCTCCTCCGCTCCTCCGCTCCTCCGCTCTGGGCCCGGTTCTCCTGAACTGCTTGCCATAAGCGAATCAGGCTCCAGGCCCTGGGACTCCCTTTCCGCGGGACTCAGGCGAGATGTCGGCCGGATTCCGCTCTCCTCCGCTCATCCGCTCCTCCGCTTAAACGTTCTTCTGCTCATCTGCTCCTCCGCTCCTCCGCTCCTGGCCCTGGTACTCCTGAACTGCTGGACATAAGCGAATCAGGTTCCAGGACCTGGTACTCCCTCTCCGCGGGACTCAGGCAAATTGCCGGCCGGGCTTCCGCTCTCCTCAGCTCATCCGCTTATCCGCTCCTCCGCTCCTCCGCTCCTCCGCTCCTCCGTTTCTCCGCTCCGGCCCTGGTACTCCTGAACTGCTGGACATAGCGAATCAGGCTCCTGGCCCTGGTACTCCCTCTCCGCGGGACTTAGGCGAATTGTTGGCCGGGCTTCCGCTCTCCTCCGCTCCTCCGCTCCTCCGCTCCTCCGCTCTGGGCCCGGTTCTCCTGAACTGCTTGCCATAAGCGAATCAGGCTCCAGCCCCTGGTACTCCCTTTCCGCGGGACTCAGGCGAGATGTCGGCCGGATTCCGCTCTCCTCCGCTCGTCCGCCCCTCCGCTCCACCGCTTAAACGTTCTTCTGCCCATCCGCTCCTCCGCTCCTCCGCTCCTGGCCCTGGTACTCCCCCTAACTGCTGGACATAAGCGAATCAGGCTCCAGGCCCTGGTACTCCCTCTCCGCTGGACTAAGGCGAATTGTCGGCCGGGCTTCCGCTCTCCTCCGCTCCTCCGCTCCTCCGCTCCTCCGCTCCTCCGCTCCTCCGCTCCTCTGCTCCTCCGCTCTGGGCCCTGGTACTCCTGAACTGCTTGCCATAAGCGAATCAGGCTCCAGGCCCTGGTACTCCCAATCCGCGGGACTCAGGCGAAATGTGGGCCGGGCTTCCGCTCTCCTCAGCTCATCCGCTTATCCGCTCCTCCGCTCCTCCGCTCCTCCGCTCCTCCGCTCCTCCGCTCCGGCCCTGGTACTCCTGAACTGCTGGACATAGCGAATCAGGCTCCAGGCCCTGGTACTCCCTCTCCGCGGGACTTAGGCGAATTGTTGGCCGGGCTTCCGCTCTCCTCCGCTCCTCCGCTCCTCCGCTCCTCCGCTCCTCCGCTCCTCCGCTCCTCCGCTCTGGGCCCGGTTCTCCTGAACTGCTTGCCATAAGCGAATCAGGCTCCAGGCCCTGGGACTCCCTTTCCGCGGGACTCAGGCGAGATGTCGGCCGGATTCCACTCTCCTCCGCTCATCCGCTCCTCCGCTCCACCGCTTAAACGTTCTTCTGCTCATCCGCTCCTCCGCTCCTCCGCTCCTGACCCTGGTACTCCTGAACTGCTGGACATAAGCGAATCAGGCTCCAGGCCCTGGTACCCCCTCCCCGCGGGACTCAGGCGAATTGTTGGCCGGGCTTCCGCTCTCCTCCGCTCCTCCGCTCCTCCGCTCCTCCGCTCCTCCGCTCCCCCGCTCCTCCGCTCCTCCGCTCCTCCTCTCTTCCGCTCCGGGCCCTTGAACTCCCGATATGCGGGACTTCGGTGAATTCCGGGCCAGTCTTCTGCTCTTCTGCTCTCCTCCCCCCCTCCGCTTCTTTGCTCCCCCGCTTTGGACCCTGGAAATCCCGAACCGGGCCGGGCTTCTGCTCTCCGCCTCTCCTCTGCTCATCCGCTCCAGGCCCTGGCACTCCCTGTCATCCAGTCATTCGCATGTGCGTGCCCGGAAGTCCGGGAGCTCCACTCAACCGTCCGGGGGATACGGGTAAGGGGTCCTGCTCCCCCCCCCTTGCCGCCTCTGAGAAGAGAAACATCTCCGCTCCTCCGCTCCTCCGCTTCTCAAGTCCTCCGCTCCTCCGCTGCGGAACCAGGTACTACCGATCCGCCAGACTCAGGTGAATTGCGGACAGGGCTTTTGCTGTCCTCCGCTCCTCCGCTTTGGGCCCTGGAACTCCCGAACCGCTGGACATAAGCGAATCACGGTCCGGGCTTCTGCCCTCCTCCGCTCCTCACCTCATCCGCTCCAGGCCCTGGTACTCCCAGTACGCGGGAACCCCCCCCCACCCACCAAACCAAACTCTCACACACACACACACACACACACACACACACACACACACACACACACCATACACACACACACACACACACACACACACACACACACCTGAACTCATCATAGCTGTGCTAATAGCATTGGCCGAAACGTATCCACAACAAAACAAACATTAGCTCATCCACTCATTCACATATGTGTGTGCCCAGAGGTACGGGAGCTCCAGTCATACGTCCGGGTGATCTATGTCCGGAGAAGGCTCACATTGGCCGGTCTAAGGGGTCCTGCTGCCCCCAAGCTTCCCCGCCTTTGAGAAGAGAAACATAACTCCGCTCCTCCGCTTCTCAACTCCTCTGCTCCTCCGCTATGGGCCCTGGTGCCCCCGATCCTCCGAACTCAGGCGAATAGCGTGACGTGCTTCTGCTCTCCTATAAGCCCCTACACACTTCAAACACGGCTGTTATCACCCTGTTACTGCATTACAATGACACCCATTTGCTTTTGATCTCAGTGTCTGCCACCGTACGGAAAAAGCGGGGGGGACGGGAGACATAAGGGCATTCGTTCTGTATGGAATCAGAAGTTAATAGTGTTAACGGTTCGCGAGAATTTTTTAATGCTAGACAAAAAAGAAAATTAAAAGGAAATAATTAAATAAATAGATAGAAAAATAAAATTAAAAACTAAAAAAAAAAATTGTAAGGGGAATATAACATGTAATTAAGTTGGCCGTTCACAAGGAATCTCAGACATCAAACTGTTTTTAATTGAACATAAATAGTACACACAAATATACAAATGTACAAGTAAACATGGCAAGGTAGAACTGAATGTCAATGAAACAACCAGGGATGAGGAAGCAACGGACATAAGGACATTTGTTCTGTATGTAATCAGAAGTTAATAGTGTTTATGGTTTGTGAGAAATTTACAGTGCTAGACAAAAAAAGAAATTAAAAGGAAATAATTAAATCAATAGATAGACAAATAAAAAATTAAAACGAAAAAAAAATTGCAAGGGGAATATAACATGTAATTAAGTTTTTTTTTTTTTTTTTTTTTTTTTTTTTTTTCAAAAAAAAGGAATCTCAGACATGGGTAACTGTATATTTTTTAGTTTTTGGATTTTTCCATAAGTTTTAAGGATTTTTTTTTATAATTCAAAATCGTTTATGAAGAAATTCAAATTTGGGGAGCATTTTTGCATTCTGTTTTTGTGAATGAAGAACTTGGCCAGGCCTAAAAGAACATTGACATGGAGTTCATCTGTTATGTTGCTTATAAGTAAACCAAATGTGATATCATCTTTTGAGAGGGAAACTGGTGATGATGGAATGAGAATGAGAAAAAATATATGGTCAGTGGTTTCAATGTTGTCTTCACAAAATGTACAAATATTATCTTCAAAAGTAAAGCGTACCCTCAATAATTCCTTAGATGGGTAGATGTCATTCATAATTTAGAAGTGGGTTTCTTTGTGCCTTGGGGGGTATGGGTAGAGTCAGATACATAGTTCGCAGCGTGGCAATCGATTCCTTATCAAATTCATTTCAAATATTATTTTTGTTTTGACGTCCAGGGAATAAGTTTCCTGTGAAACATGTCCTAATAAAGGAGTTGCTGCACTTTCTGTCCGGAATTGAGATTCCCTGGAGTGATAGTCGGGGTAACTGTGGTTGTACGGTTTGGTGCGTCATTATATTTTTGGTCAGGAATACAAATTGTCGAGGCAGTGCGTTTCGTAACTTTATCAACTCTAATATGGGAGGCTTAAATCTGTGTGTAGTACAGAACTGTTCATAGTCTAGACGACTGCCATTGTCATCCATCAAGTCAATTATTGACCATATACCTTTCTCAAAGCATTCCTTGTAAAACAGAGGTTTGTTGCCATGCAGTACATATCGATTGTTCCAAATTATTGTACTGTGTGGTGAGAAATTGTGTACATATATCATTTTCCAGTATAATAGTATTTGTTTATGGAACTCTGAAAATTGGACAGGAATCTTGTTGATATCCAAGTCAGAGATAAGTAGAAGACTTAGGCTGCCGACTATGTTGAATAAGTAGTTTGGAGTACAATACCAGTAAAAATGATGATGTTTGATCAAGGATTTCAACCAGTTCACCTTCAATGTCCCATTCAGGCAGTCCAACTCTATCACTTTCAGCCCTCCGTCACTTGTTTCTTTCCCCATATGTGATTTTTTTAGATGGTGTGGTTTGTTCCTCCAGATAAAGTTGAAATTTATTTGGTTAATAGATTTTATGAGTTGATTTGGAGCAGCATTGGAATACACTGGGTATATACATCTGGATAAACATTCCATTTTAGTCAAATATATCGGGCCTAATATTGATAAATCTCTTTGGAGCCATATATTCAATTTAGCTTTACTTTGATTCAGTTTAGATTCAATGTTCCTGGACTGATTTAACTTTTGGTCCTTAGATAGGAAAATGCTCAAGTATTTTATTTCTGATTTGATAGGAACATTGCTGATTTCCTTTAGTGGTGAGTCATGCAGCTCAAGAAGTTTGCATTTCTTTAAGTTTAATGACAATCCTGAAGCCTTGTAGAATGTTTTAATTTTTTCAACGCTTATTGGGACTTGATGTTCATTTTTCAAAACTAAGGTTGTGTCATCTGCCAGCAGGCTAATAACAATTTCTGTCCCCGACATTATTTCTGTCCCACACATACACACACACACACACACACACATACACACACACACACACACACACACACACACACACACACACACACACACACACCTTAATTCCACTCTTTTATATACGCATGTCTGGAGTTCCGGGAGCTCGTTCTCAACGTTCTGGGGATAATCATAGCTGTGCTGATAGCATTAGCCGAAACGCCCCCCCCCCCCCCCCCCACCACCACCACCACCACCACCCCACACACATTAGCTCCTCCATTCATTCACATGTACACGCCGGCTGCTCCGGGAGCTCCACGCCGACGTTTCGGTGATCGATGTCCGGAGAAGGTGCACCATTGCCGGTCTGCGGTGTCCTGTAGACCCCCCCCCCCCCATACACACATGCAATGCGCCTTGAAACGCATCGCTCGCACCGACGCGGGGAATCCTTTTCCCTACTTCCACAACAACGGCGAGAATCGCGTTGCGTCGGCCGCCTTGAGGAAGGGGGGGGGGCGGCATTAAGGGGGGGGGAGAGAGAGACATGGAGATTTTCTCAGCCTCTCATTCTTTTTTTTTTTTTTTTGAATTGAACATAAATAGTACACACAACTATACAAATGTACAAATAAACATGGCAAGGTAGAACTGAATGTGAATGAAACAACCAGGCATGAGGAAGCAAAGGACATAAGGACATTCGTTCTGTATGGAATCAGAAGTTAATAGTGTTAACGGTTTGTGAGAAATTTACAATGCTAGACAAAAAAAGAAATTAAAATGAAATAATTAAATCAATAGATAGACTAATAAAAAATTAAAACGAAAAAAAGATTGCAAGGGGAGTACAACATGTAATTAAGTTGGCGACTCACAAGGAATCTCAGATATCAAACTGTATATTTTTTGTTGATTATATATAAACATATACAAAACAAACATATATTGTTTGTTGTTGTTTATTTTTGGGATATGTTGAGGAATATTTGTTGGAAAGGAGTCACAATCGCTTTTTGACAATGTCGAAGTGTATAGGTGGCGATAGAATTTAAAGATTTCTTTGGAAATTATAGCCTCATCTGTAATTTCCTTGTTATTAAGACGGTCTTCCGCTTTGCTCCGCTCCTCCGCTCCTCCGCTCCTCCGCTGCGGAACCAGGTACTACCGATCCGCCAGACTCAGGTGAATTGCGGACAGGGCTTTTGCTGTCCTCCGCTTCTCCGCTTTGGGCCCTGGAACTCCCGAACCGCTGGACATAAGCGAATCACGGTCCGGGCTTCTGCCCTCCTCCGCTCCTCACCTCATCCGCTCCAGGCCCTGGTACTCCCTGTCCGCGGGAACACCCCCCCCCCCCACCCACCAAAACAAACTCTCACACACGGATAAACACACGCACACACACACACACACACACACACACACACACACACACACACACACACACACACACACACACACACACAGACAAACACACAAACACACACACACACACCTGAACTCATCATAGCTGTGCTAATAGCATTGGCCAAAACGTATCCACAACAAAACAAACATTAGCTCATCCACTCATTCACATATGTGTGTGCCTAGAGGTACGGGAGCTCCAGTCATACGTCCGGGTGATCTATGTCCGAAGAAGGCTCACATTGGCCGTTCTAAGGGGTTCTTCTGCCCCCAAGCTTCCCCGCCTCTGAGAGGAGAAAAATTACCTCCGCTTCTCAGCTCCACCGCTCCTCCTGTATGGGCTCTGGTACTCCCCCCCCCCACCTAAACAAACTCTCACACATACACACACAAACACACTCACACACACACAAAAACACACAAACACACACACACACACACACACATACACACACACCTTAACTCATCATAGCTGTGCTAATAGCATTAGCCGAAACGCATCCACAACCAAACAAACATTAGCTCATCCACTCATTCACATGTGTGTGCCCAATGGTCCGAGAGCTCCAATCATACGTCCGGGGGATCTATGTCCGGAGTATGCTCACATTAGCCAGTCTAAGGGGTTCTTCTGCCCCCAAACTTCCCCGCCTCTGAGAGGAGAAACATTACCTCCGCTCCTCCGCTTCTCAGCTCCATCGCTCCTCCGCTTTGGGCCCTGGAATTCCCGAACCGCTGGACATAAGCGAATCACGGGCCAGGCTTCTGCCCTCCTCCGCTCCACAGCTCATCCGCTCGAGGCCCCGGTACTCCCTGTCCGCGACCCCCCCCCACCTAAACAAATTCACACTCACACACACGCACACACACACACACACAGACACACACACACACACACACACACAAACACACCTTAACTCATCATAGCTGTGCTAATAGCATTAGCCGAAACGCATCCACAACCAAACTGTTGCGTTTAAGTTCGCAGCTTCTTCGTTTTCCATGTTTCGGAAGGAATTCACAAGTTTGCCTTGTTTGAATCGTCTTTTATTTTCTTCTTCACAGCTCCGGGAATCAACATCGGTTAGCCATGGGACATGTACAGTACAGAGTGAGGGAAAAATTCCCGCCAGCACCGCTATACCAAAAAAAAAACACTGACGTAGAAGTTAACGTCAAGTTAGCTGAACAGTCGCGAAAAACTAAAACAAGTCCCAAACCTTGTCATAAAGTGCCATGCATTTCCTGAGAGTAGATACAAATACAACATATGTATACTAGAATGTAAACTCAAATAAAACTAATGAGATCACCTATCTCAACACCCCCTCTTGATCTCAACATCCCAAAAAAAACTTTGGACATTTGAATTTCCAAAGAACCACTTTTTGAATTTTTCTATTGTTACCTTTGTCATGAGTTTGTCAAGATGTCTGCCAACATGTCCTCTGATGGACAATAGATAAGATTTATTTAACCCTCACTGAGTGCTTCACGAATGAAATGATATTTTACATCAATGTGTTTTGACCTTTGTCTGTTTACAGGATTCTTACTCAGTGCGATGGCCCCCTGATTGTCTCCGTAGATTGTTGTGCAACTGTACATTTTGTTGTCCATACCGTTTAACAGTTGAGACAGGTACATGTTTTCTTGTGCGGTGGTGGCTCGGCCGATGTATTCAGCCTCACATGTTGACAGGGCCACTGTGGGCTGTTTCCTTGACTTCCATGCAATGGCTGGGCCTTGTTTTGTTAAACTGAAACAGTAGCCTGTAGTGCTACGTCTGTCTTCTACAGATGATGCCCAGTCTGAATCACTGTAAGCTATCAGGTTCAAATCCTCCTTATTTGTCTTGAAACTTAGTTCATAATCAGCTGTCCCCTTCAAAAACCTCAGAACATGTTTTGGAGCTACTACATTTTTTACTTTTGCCATTGCCAGATTCTGTGATAGTTTGCTCACTATCCAGCTGATATCAGGTCTGGTGCAAGTCATGGCATAAATAAGACTGCCTACAATCTCACGATATTCTTTGGGGTCGACAGGTTCACTTTGCTCATTTTCATCAGCTACAGGGATGCCCTCTAATTTTTGCTCACTTGGAGTAGATCTTGCTTTACATTCTGACATTCCAAATCTCTCTAGCATTTTTAGGATGTACTTTGTCTGGTTCATTTTGATTTCATCCCCCTTTTGTTCAAATTGTATGCCCAAAAAATATGATAGTTTCCCCAGGTCTTTCATGTTGAACTTGAATTTCATGTTCTGTTTAAATGTGCTGAGTGCATCATTGCTGCTTGCGGCAATAATTAAATCATCTACCCAAATTATTACAATGATTGTGTCACCATTTTCCGTCTGTTTTCTGTACACACAGTGGTCAGAGAGATTTCTCACAAAGTTGTCCTGTTCTAAATGGTCATTAAGGAGTTCATACCAGTTTCTTCCTGATTGTTTCAGGCCATAAAGAGATTTCTTTAATCTATACACTAGTTTCTCTCCTGTTTCTGACATCATTTCAAACCCTTCTGGTTGTTCCAAGAAAATCTCCTCATGTATAGGAGCATGTAAATATGCCGTCTTAACATCCATTTGATGGACAATGAGGTTATTTTGTACGGCTATCTGCATTAGTGCCCGCACTGATGTAATGTTAGCTGTCGGTGCAAAAGTTCCATAGTAGTCTATGGCTTCTGTTTGATTGTAACCCTTAGCTACATATCTGGCCTTAAATATTTGTCCTCCTTCAGCATTTTCATTAAGGGCAAATACCCATTTTCCTCCAATTACTTTTCTCCCTTCAGGTAAAGTTGTCAGTTCAAATGTGTCATTCTATTTAATCGAGTCAATCTCTTCCCTCATGGCACAATTCCACCCGGGTGCCAGTGGTGACTTCAGTGCTTCACTATAATTCTGTGGGACTCCGCACACAGTCCTGTAACAGTAATCAATAGTTGTATGATTTTTATCATTGTTAATATAGTCTGTCTGATCATCCTCTAAATACCTTGGAACGACCCTTTTTCGTCTAGGATAGCGACTGGTTTGATTATATCTGGGTTTTATGTCTGACCTCGTCTCTTTTTCATTTTGGACATTTTCTGCTGTTTCTTCGTCATGTGACACATCTGCGTTAGTACTCTCATCCTCATTTTGTATATGGTTGTCTGTTTTATTTTCACTTTGTGACACAGCAATACTGGTTTCATCTGTAGATTCTGTGCCTTCATATCCCTGGATTTCTGTCTCATAATCATCAGTTTGTGTTTGTTGTTCAATTCTTCCCTTTTTGATCAATTTCACCAGTCTCTGTTTTGACACTTTTTCTGTAAGTGGATTATAGACCAGGTATGAAGGGCTTTTCTTACTGTATCCCACAAATATTCCTCTTTCACATCTGGGATCTAATTTCTTAGTGTCATGTTTGTATGCAGAACACTCAGTTCCGAATATCCACATTTTTGAGAGATTTGGCTTTCTCCCTGTTAACATGAAGTATGGGGTATTTTCGAGTCTGTCATTGTAACATCTATTTCGAATATGGGCAGCGGTCTGGACAGCATAAGGCCACAAAACCTTTGGTAATCCTTTTTCTATTAGCATACACCTTGCCATTTCAAAAAGGGTCCTCCATTATCTTTCTGCTGTCCCATTTTGATGGGGAGAGTATGGGGATGATGTTTCATGTCTTATGCCTTTCTCCCTTAGAAGAGATTGAAAAGCATTTCCTGTGAATTCAGTCCCGTTGTCTGACCTGATACATTTGACACGACCATACGCTGCACTGTCAGCAAGGAACTTCTCTGTTGCTAATGTAGCTTCACTCTTGTATTTGAGAAAATATACAAATACTGCCCCTGAATAATCATCTGTGAATGAAATTACATACTTATGCCCTTCTTGACCAGCTGGTTCAATCGGGCCTGATAAGTCAGCGTGTACCATTTTTAGGGGTGCATCAGCTTTTGCATCAGCTTGCCTGTTTCTGCTATTTGTGAATTTTCCCTCTGTGCATACGTTACAGTCTACCTTGGTCTGACCTGTAATCTTCATACCCTCGACTAAGTTTGGTCATTTTAATACATCTTTTACATTGCGGTGTCTCATAATCTCATGCCATGTTTTGACATCACAAGTTCAGTTTACTTTATCCCTGGACATCATGTCATTTACTGTATCATCATAAAGTTGTTGATAATTTACCGTTCTTATGTAGTAGAGTCTGTCACATTCCTCAATGCTGAAAATTGTTCCTTCTTTGGTTATGAATCTGTTCTCTCCTTCTTTGAATATCACGCTGGCTCCATCAGCTGTGGCTGCCTTCACCGATATGAAGTCCTGAGGATATGATGGGATGAATAAGGCTCCCCTTAAGGTTACCAGGACAGGTTTTCCTTCAATGTCCTGGAGTAACACTTCTGCATCACCTCTTTTTAGTGCCACTTTGTTTCTTCTGGTCCCGTCTGCTAGCTCCATGTAATGTTTGTTTGGGTTGAAAAACTCATCAAATCTTGTGAATTTGTCTTCTTGTGTTATGATGTGTGATGTAGCGCCACAGTCTACCATCAGTCCATTTTTTCTGATATTTTCCGGAGGGACTTTTTGACTGACCTTGAATACAAAAGTTTGCTCATCTTCCTTATCTTTGTCTTGGATGTCTGTGTTTTGTTTGACCGAGTCTTCTTTGGGCTTGGATTTTCTTCTGCATGTCTCATCGGTGTGGGTTGCGCTTCTGTGATAGCTGCACCATTTTGGCCCTGATTTTTGGTGACAAGCTTTTGACATATGGCCACGGTTTCCACATCCATAGCAGATCACGGTTGACATGTCCACTTTCATGACATTGTCTGATTTGGTTTTGCTGTCAAACTTTTCAGTCTCTTCATAACTTCTTAGTTTACTCTTGAACTGAATAAACGTCATTTCTTCACTGCTCTGAGTTACATGAATGACGAAGGGCTTGTATGGTTCTGGAAGCCCTTTCATAACCATAGCGATCATCAGCTCATCACTTATCACCTGTTTTGTGTTTCTCGGAGCGGTGACTGCCTTTTCTGCTCTGATAATGTAATCTGTTATTGTTTCGTCGGGTTCCTTCTTGAGTGAGCATAGTTCGCTGTACAGGGAAATAATTCTGGGCTTACCCTGGCTGGCATAATGATCCCGTAATATTTTCAAAGCTTTTCGACCGTCATCTGCGGCTTCCCTCATTACCAATGATAGACTTTTATCATCGAGGAACTGGATAAGCTCAGCGTAGCATTCTGCATTTTTACCTGGGTCGGGCTCAACAGTTGAAAGAATTGTCTCTTTCAAACCTTCAAGTCGCATGTGTCCCAGAAACTTTACTTCCCAAAGCTCGTAGTTGTTTTCGTCTCCATCGGCAACCAAACGTTGCCATCTTCCTCCTTTTGTTCGTAGCCTGGGCCCATAACCTGTTGCGTTTAAGTTTGCAGCTTCTTCGTTTTCCATGTTTCGGAAGGAATTCACAAGTTTGCCTTGTTTGAATCGTCTTTTATTTTCTTCTTCACAGCTCCGGGAATCAACATCGGTTAGCCATGGGACATGTACAGTACAGAGTGAGGGAAAATTCCCGCCAGCAGCGCTATACCAAAAAAGAAAACACTGACGTAGAAGTTAACGTCAAGTTAGCTGAACAGTCGCGAAAAACTAAAACAAGTCCCAAACCTTGTCATAAAGTGCCATACATTTCCTGAGAGTATATACAAATACCACATATGTATACTAGAATGTAAACTCAAATAAAACTAATGAGATCACCTATCTCAAATCAAACAAACATTAGCTCATCCACTCATGCACATGTGTGTGCCCAATGGTCCGGGAGCTCGAATCATCCGTCCGGGGGACCTATGTCCTAGAGAAGGCTCACATTGGCCAGTCTAAGGCGCCCTGCTGCCCCCAAACTTCCCCTCCTCTGCGTTTGAGAAGAGAAACATTACCTCCGCTCCTCCGCTCCTCCGCTCCTCTGCTTCTCTGCTTCACCGTTCCTCCGCTATGGGCCTTGTTAACCCTAACCCTAACCCTAACCCTAACCCTAACCCCCTGTCCGCGGCCCCCCCCCACCTAAACAAACTGTCACACACATATACACAAACGCACACACACACACACACAAACACACACACACACACACACACAAGAACACACAAACACACAAAAACACACACACACACACACCTTAAGTCATCATAGCTGTGCTGATAGCATTAGCCGAAACGCATCCACAACCAAACAAACATTAGCTCATCCACTCATTCACATGTATGTGCCCAGAGGTCTGGGAGCTCCGGGCATACGTCCGGGGCATCTATGTTCGGAGAAGGCACACATTGGCCGGTCTAAGGGATCCTGCTGCCCCCAAGCTTCCCCGCCTTTGAGAAGAGAAATATAATATCGCTCCTCTGCTCCTCCGCTTCTCAACACCTCCGCTCCTCCGCTATGGGCCCTGGTACTCCTGATCCTGCGAACTCAGGAGAATTGCGTGACGTGCTTCTGCTCTCCTCCACTCCTCCGCTTCTCCACTCCTCCGCCTTTCCGCTTTGGGCCCTGGAACTCCCGAACCGCTGGATATAAGGGAATCACGGGCCGGGCTTCTACCCTGCTCTGCTCCTCAGCTCATCCGCTCGAGGCCTTGGTACTCCCTGTCCGCAACCCCCCCCACCTAAACAAACTCTCACACACACACACAGACACACACACACACCCAAACACACACACACATACACACAGACCTTAACTGATCATAGCTGTGCTAATAGCATTAGCCGAAACGCATCCACAACCAAACAAACATTAGCTCATCCACTCATTCACATGTGTGTGCCCAATGGTCCGGCAGCTCCAATCATACGACCGGAGGATCTATGTCTGGAGAATGCTCACATTAGCCCATCTAAGGGGTTCTGCTACCCCCAAGCTTCCCTGCCTCTGAGAGAATAAACATCACCTCCGCTCCTCCGCTTCTCAGCTCCACTGCTCCTCTGCTTTGGGCCCTGGAATTCCCGAACCGCTGGACATAAGCGAATCACGGGCCGAGCTTCTGCCTTCCTCCGCTCCTCAGCTCATCCGCTCTTGGCCCTGGTACTCCCTGTCCGCGACACCCCCCCCCACCAAAAGAGCCTCTCACACACACACACACACACAAAGACACTCACACACACACACAGACACACACATACACACATACACACACTTTAAGTCTTCATAGCTGTGCTAATAGCATTAGCCAAAACGCATCCACAACCAAACAAACATTAGCTCATCCACTCATTCACATGTGTGTGCCCTGGTACTCCCTGTCCGCGACCCCCCCCCACCAAAAGAAACTATCACACACATACACAAAGACACTCACACACACACACACACAGACACGCATACACACCTTAAGTCATCATAGCTGTGCTAAAAGCATTAGCCGAAACGCATCCACAACCACAAACACTAAATCATCCACTCATTCACATGTATGTGCCCAGAGGTCTGGGAGCTTCGGTCATACGTCTGGGGGAGCTATCTCCAGAGAAGGCTCACATTAGGCCGTCTAAGGGGTTCTTCTGCCCCCAAGCTTCCCCGCCTCTGAGAGAAGAAACATTACCTCCGCTCCTCTGCTCCTCCGCTTCTCAGCTCCACCGCTCCTCCGCTATTGGCCCTGGTACCCCCCCCCCACCTAAACACACTCACACACACACAAAAACACACAAACACACACAAAGACACTCACACACACACACACACACACACACACACACACACACACAAACGCACCTTAACTCATCATAGCTGTGCTAATAGCATTAGCCGAAATGCATCCACTACCAAACAAACATTAGCTCATCCACTCATTCACATGTGTGTGCCCAATGGTCCGGGAGCTCCAATCATACATCCGGGGGATCTATATCTGGAGAAGGCTCACAGTGGCCGGTCTAAGGCGTCCTACTGCACCCAAACTTCCCATCCTCTGCCTTTAAGAAGAGAAACATTACCTCCGCTCCTCCATTCCTCCGCTTCTCCGCTCCACCGCTCCTCCGCGATGGGCCCTGGTACCCCCCCCCCACCTAAACAAACTCTCACACATACACACACGAACAAACTCACACAGACATAAAAACAAACAAACACACACACACACACACACACACACACACACCTTAACTCATCATAGCTGTGCTAATAGCATTAGCCGAGACGCATCCACAACCAAACAAACATTAGCTCATCCACTCATTCACATGTGTGTGCCCAGTGGTCCGGGAGCTCCAATCATACGTTCGGGGGATCTATGTCCGGAGAATGCTCACGTTAGCCCGTCTAAGGGGTTCTGCTGCCCCCAAGCTGCTCCGCCTCTGAGAGAAGAAACATTACCTTCGCTCCTCTGCTCCTCCGCTTCTCAGCTCCACCGCTCCTCCGCTATGGGCCCTGGTACTCCCCCCCCCCCCCCCCCCCCCCCAACTAAACAAACTCTCACACAAAATCACTCACACACACACAAAAACACACAAACACACAAACACACATACACACACACCTTAACTCATCATAGCTGTGCTAATAGCATTAGCCGAAACGCATCCGCAACCAAACAAACATTCGCTCATACACTCATTCACATGTGTGTGCCCAATGGTAGTCCCTGTCCGCGACCCCCCCCCCCCACCAAAAGAGCCTCTCACACACACACACACACACACACACACAAAGACACACACACAGACACAAACATACACACATACACACACCTTAAGTCTTCATAGCTGTGCTAATAGCTTTAGCCGAAACGCATCCACAACCAAACAAACATTAGCTCATCCACTCATTCACATGTGTGCGCCCTGGTACTCCGTGTCCGCCCCCCCCCCCCCCCCCCCCCCCCACCAAAACAAACTATCACACACATACACAAAGACACTCACACACACACACACACACTGACACACATACACACATTAAGTCATCATAGCTGTGCTAACAGCATTAGCCGAAACGCATCCACAACCAAACAAACATTAGCTCATCCACTCATTCACATGTGTGCGCCCTGCTACTCCGTGTCCGCGACCCCCCCCCCCCCCCACCAAAACAAACTATCACACACATACACAAAGACACTCACACACACACACACTGACACACATACACACATTAAGTCATCATAGCTGTGCTAATAGCATTAGCCGAAACGCAGCCACATCCAAACAAACATTAGCTCATCAACTCATTCACATGTATGTGCCCAATGGTCCGCTTCTCCGCTCCACCGCTCCTCCGCTATAGGCCCTGGTACTCCTGATCCGCCGGACTCAGGAGAATTATGGGACGTGCTTCTGCCCTCCATCCGCTTCACAGCTCATCCGCTCCAGGCCCAGCTACCCCCTGTCCGCGCCCCCCCCCACCTAAACAAACTGTCACACACATATACACAAACGCACAAACAAACACACACACACACACACACAAGAACACACAAACAAAGAAACACACAAACACACACACACACAAACACCTTAAGTCATCATAGCTGTGCTAATAGCATTAGCCGAAACGCATCCACTACCAAACAAACATTAGCTCATCCACTCATTCACATGTGTGTGCCCAATGGTCCGGGAGCTCCAATCATACATCCGGGGGATCTATATCTGGAGAAGGTTCACAGTGGCCGGTCTAAGGCGTCCTACTGCACCCAAACTTCCCATCCTCTGCCTTTGAGAAGAGAAAAATTACCTCCGCTCCTCCATTCCTCCCACACATACACACACACCTTAACTCATCATAGCTGTGCAAATAGCATTAGCCGAAACGCATCAACAACCAAACAAACATTAGCTCATCCACTCATTCACATGTGTGTGCCCAGGTACTCCCTGTCCGCGACCCCCCCCCACCAAAAGAAACTATCACACACATACACAAAGACACTCACACACACACACACACAGACACACATACACACCTTAAGTCATCATAGCTGTGCTAAAAGCATTAGCCGAAACGCATCCACAACCACACAAACATTAGCTTATCCACTCATTCACATGTATGTGACCAGAGGTCTGGGAGCTCCGGTCATACGTCTGGGGGAGCTATCTCCAGAGAAGGCTCACATTAGGCCGTCTAAGGGGTTCTTCTGCCCCCAAGCTTCCCCGCCTCTGAGAGAAGAAACATTACCTCCGCTCCTCTGCTCCTCCGCTTCTCAGCTCCACCGCTCCTCCGCTATTGGCCCTGGTACCCCCCCCCCACCTAAACACACTCACACACACACAAAAACACACAAACACACACAAAGACACTCACACACACACACACACACACACACACACACAAACGCACCTTAACTCATCATAGCTGTGCTAATAGCATTAGCCGAAACGCATCCACAACCAAACAAACATTAGCTCATCCACTCATTCACATGTGTGTGCCCAGTGGTCCGGGAGCTCCAATCATACGTTCGGGGGATCTATTTCCGGAGAATGCTCACATTAGCCCGTCTAAGGGGTTCTGCTGCCCCCAAGCTGCTCCGCCTCTGAGAGAAGAAACATTACCACCGCTCCTCTGCTCCTCCGCTTCTCAGCTCCACCGCTCCTCCGCTATGGGCCCTGGTACTCCCCCACCCACCCCCCCCCTACCTAAACAAACTCTCACACAAAATCACTCACACACACACAAAAACACACAAACACACAAACACACATACACACACACCTTAACTCATCATAGCTGTGCTAATAGCATTAGCCGAAACGCATCCACAACCAAACAAACATTCGCTCATCCACTCATTCACATGTGTGTGCCCAATGGTACTCCCTGTCCGCGACCCCCCCCCCACCAAAAGAGCCTCTCACACACACACACACAAACAAAGACACTCACACACACACAGACACAGCCATACACACACCTTAAGTCTTCATAGCTGTGCTAATAGCTTTAGCCGAAACGCATCCACAACCAAACAAACATTAGCTCATCCACTCATTCACATGTGCTCGCTCTGGTACTCCGTGTCCGCCCCCCCACCAAAACAAACTATCACACACATACACAAAAACACTCACACACACACACACACTGACACACATACACACATTAAGTCAGCATAGCTGTGCTAATAGCATTAGCCGAAACGCATCCACAACCAAACAAACATTAGCTCATCCACTCATTCACATGTATGTGCCCAGAGGTCTGGGAGCTCCGGTCATACGTCTGGGGGAGCTATCTCCAGAGAAGACTCACATTAGGCCGTCTAAGGGGTTCTTCTGCCCCCAAGCTTCCCCACCTCTGAGAGAAGAAACATTACCTCCGCTCCTCTGCTCCTCCGCTTCTCAGCTCCACCGCTCCTCCGCTATTGGCCCTGGTACCCCCCCCCACCTAAACACACTTACACACACACAAAAACACATAAACACACACACGCGCACACACACACACACACACACACACACACACACAAACACACACACACACACACACACACAAACACACCTTAACTCATCATAGCTGTGCTAATAGCATTAGCCGAAACGCATCCACTACCAAACAAACATTAGCTCATCCACTCATTCACATGTGTGTGCCCAATGGTCCGGGAGCTCCAATCATACATCCGGGGGATCTATATCTGGAGAAGGCTCACAGTGGCCGGTCTAAGGCGTCCTACTGCACCCAAAATGCCTTTGAGAAGAGAAACATTACCTCCGCTCCTCCATTCCTCCGCTTCTCCGCTCCACCGCTCCTCCGCGATGGGCCCTGGTACCCCCCGCCCCACCTAAACAAACTCTCACACATACACACACGAACACACTCACAAAGACACAAAAACAAACAAACACACACACACACACACACACACACACACCTTAACTCATCATAGCTGTGCTAATAGCATTAGCCGAAACGCATCCACAACCAAACAAACATTAGCTCATCCACTCATTCCAATGTGTGTGCCCAGTGGTCCGGGAGCTCCAATCATACGTTCGGGGGATCTATGTCCGGAGAATGCTCACATTAGCCCGTCTAAGGGGTTCTGCTGCCCCCAAGCTGCTCCGCCTCTGAGAGAAGAAACATTACCTTCGCTCCTCTGCTCCTCCGCTTCTCAGCTCCACCGCTCCTCCGCTATGGGCCCTGGTACTCCCCCCCCCCCCACCTAAACAAACTCTCACACAAAATCACTCACACACACACAAAAACACACAAACACACAAACACACATACACACACACCTTAACTCATCATAGCTGTGCTAATAGCATTAGTCGAAACGCATCCACAACCAAACAAACATTCGCTCATCCACTCATTCACATGTGTGTGCCCAATGGTACTCCCTGTCCGCGACCCCCCCCCCCCCACCAAAAGAGCCTCTCACACACACACACACACACAAAGACACTCACACACACACAGACACACACATACACACATACACACACCTTAAGTCTTCATAGCTGTGCTAATAGCTTTAGCCGAAACGCATCCACAACCAAACAAACATTAGCTCATCCACTCATTCACATGTGTGCGCCCTGGTACTCCGTGTCCCCCCCCCCCCACCAAAACAAATTGTCACACACATACATAAAGACACTCACACACACACACACACTGACACACATACACACATTAAGTCAGCATAGCTGTGCTAATAGCATTAGCCGAAACGCATCCACAACCAAACAAACATTAGCTCATCTACTCATTCACATGTGTGCGCCCTGGTAGTCCGTGTCCGCGACCGCCCCCCCCCCCCCCCCCCCCACCAAAACAAACTATCACACACATACACAAAGACACTCACACACACACACACACACTGACACACATACACACATTAAGTCATCATAGCTGTGCTAATAGCATTAGCCGAAACGCATCCACAACCAAACAAACATTAGCTCATCAACTCATTCACATGTGTGTGCCCAATGGTCCGCTTCTCCGCTCCACCGCTCCTCCGCTATAGGCCCTGGTACTCCCGATCCGCCGGACTCAGGAGAATTATGGGACGTGCTTCTGCGCTCCATCTGCTTCACAGCTCATCCGCTCCAGGCCCAGCTACCCCCTGTCCGCGCCCCCCCCCCCCCCACCTAAACAAACTGTCACACACATATACACAAACGCACACACAAACACACACACACACACACACACACACAAGAACACACAAACACACAAACACACACACACACACACACCTTAAGTCATCATAGCTGTGCTAATAGCTCCCAAGCTTCCCCGCCTCTGAGAGGAGAAACAATACCTCCGCTACTCCGCTCCTCCGCTTCTCAGCTCCACCGCTCCTCCGCTATGGGCCCTGGTACCCCCCCCCCCCTCCTAAACACACTCACACACACACAAAAACACACGCGCACACACACGCGCGCACACACACACACACACACACACAAACACACCTTAACTCATCATAGCTTTGCTAATAGCATTAGCCGAAATGCATCCACTACCAAACAAACATTAGCTCATCCACTCATTCACATGTGTGTGCCCAATGGTCCGGGAGCTCCAATCATACGTCCGGGGGATCTATATCTGGAGAAGGCTCACAGTGGCCGGTCTAAGGCGTCCTACTGCACCCAAACTTCACATCCTCTGCCTTTAAGAAGAGAAAAATTACCTCCACTCCTCCATTCCTCCGCTTCTCCGCTCCACCGCTCCTCCGCGAAGGGCCCTGGTACCCCCCCCCTACCAAACAAACTCTCACACATACACACACGAACACACTCACACAGACACAAAAAAAAACAAACACACTCACACACACACATACACACACACACACACACACACCTTAATTCATCATAGATGTGCTAATAGCATTAGCTGAAACGCATCCACAACCAAACAAACATTAGCTCATCCACTCATTCACATGTGTGCTCCCAATGGTAATCCCTGTCCGCGACCCCCCCCTCCCCCACCAAAAGAGCCTTTCAAACACACAAACACACACACACACACACACAAAGACACACACACACACAGACACACATAC
>NW_028234053.1:0-25000 GCF_037954325.1 Fistularia commersonii | reverse complement strand
AGGTTCACGGAGGCAAACGGCCCTGGTACTCCTACATGGAGTACCAGGGCCGGGGAGGGCTTTCCCCTGGTACTCCTACATGGAGTACCAGGGGAAAGCCTGTACAACAAGTCCCTACACACTTCGAACACGGCTGTTATCACCCTGTTCCTGCATTACAATCACACCCATTTGCTTTTGATCTCAGTGTCTGCCACCGTACGGAAAAAGCGGGGGGGGGGGGGGGGGGGGGAACACACACATAAGGGCATTCGTTCTGTATGGAATCAGAAATTAATAGTGTTAACGCTTTGCCAGAAATTCATAATGCTCGACAAAAAAAAAGAAAATTCAAGGGAAATCATTAAATAATTAGGTGGAGAAAATAAAATTAAAAACGAAAAAAAAAATTGCAAGGGGAATATAACATGTAATTAAGTTGGCCGTTCACAAGGAATCTCAGACATCAAACTGTATATTTTTTGGTTTTTGGATTTTTCCATAAGTTTTAAGGATTTTTTTTTATAATTCAAAATCGTTTATGAAGAAATTAAAATTTGGGGAACAGTTTTGCATTCTGTTTTTGTGAATGAAGAACTTGGCCAGGCCAGTAGATCTGCGTGTTACCGGCTGGGTCTTTTACGGAGGAATAATATGTGTGACACGTCTCTTGCTTTGCAGAACTGGAGGAAGTTAAGTTTATTTTCAAGCAAATAAAAACACAACGGACAGACCAGAAGTTGGGACTGGCCCTTCAAAATAAAACGAAAATAACTGAGAGCATATTTCTCAGATAACAACATCGATGTCCGGAGAAGGTGCAGCTTTGCCGCTCTGCGGGGTCCTGTAGACCCCCCCCCCCCTTCATACACGCATGCAATACGCCTCGAAACGCATCGCTCGCACCGACGCGGGGAATCCTTTACCAAGCTTCCACAACAACGGCGAGAATCTCGTCGCTTCGGACGCCGTTAGGAGGAAGGGGGGGGGGGGGGGGGCATTAAGGGGGAGAGAGAGAGAGAGACATGGAGATTTTCTCAGCCTCTCATTCTTTTTTTTTTTTTTTTTTTTTTAATTGAACATTAATAGTACACACAAATATACAAATGTACAAATAAACGTGGCACGGTAGAACTGAATGTCAATGAAACAACCAGGGATGAGGAAGAAAAGGACATATGGACAAGTTAATAGTGTATAATTAAATAAATAGATGGACAAATTAAATTAAAAACGAAAAAAAAAATTGCAAGGGGAATAAACCATGTTATTTGGTCTGCGGTTTACAAGGAATTTCAGACATCAAACTGTATGTTTTTTGGTTTTTGGATTTTTCCATAAGTTTTAAGGATTTTTTTTTTTTTTAATTATTCAAAATCGTTTATGAAGAAATTAAAATTTGGGGTACATTGCTGCATTCTGTTTTTGTGAACGAAGAACTTGGCCAGGCCAGGAGATCTGTGAGTTACCCCTCAATACCGGCTGGGTCTTTTACGGAGGAATAATATGTGTGGCACGTCTCTTGCTTTGCAGAACTGGAAGAAGTTTATTATGCTAGACAAAAAAAGAAATTGAAAGGAAATAATTAAATAAATAGATAGACAAATGAAATTAAAAATGAAAAAAAAAATTAGGAGAAACATTACTTCCGCTCCTCCAATCCTCTGTTTCTCAGCTCCACCGCTCCTCCGCTATTGGCCCTGGTACCCCCGATCCTCCGAACTCAGGCGAATTGCGTGACGTGCTTCTGCTATTCTCCGCTCGTCCGCTTTTCCGCTTTGGGGCTTGGAACCCCTGAACCGCTGGACATAAGCGAATCACGGGCAGGATTTCTGCCCTCCTCCGCTCCTCCACTCATCCGGTACAGGCCCTGGTACTCCATGTCCGCGACCCCCTCCACCTTAACAAACTGTCACAAACACACACACACACACACACACACACATACACACACGCACACAAACACACTTACACACACCTTAACTCATCATAGCTGTGCTAATAGCATTAGCCAAAACACATCCACAAGCACACAAACATGATCTCATCCACTCATTCACATGTGTGTGCCCAGAGGTCCGGGAGCTCCATGTTGTAAATGGGCGGTACT
This sequence comes from Fistularia commersonii, assembly GCF_037954325.1. Lineage (NCBI taxonomy): Eukaryota > Metazoa > Chordata > Actinopteri > Syngnathiformes > Fistulariidae > Fistularia > Fistularia commersonii. The sequence continues at coordinate 22,911 of NW_028234053.1, read as the reverse complement.
TTTACCTATAGGTGGCGCTACTGCTATATCAGTGTGTTACGTCTGTGTGTTTTTGCGTCTTAACAAAGGAAGAAGAACGTTACGTGTTTTTTTCTTTCATGCTGCCTGCAATAAAGTTCGTTCTTAAAATACAATAAGTTATGGGCCCAGAGTGTCTCTAAAAGGCTGGATTACACTGAATATTTTGTGTGATAGTGAACAGTATTGTGGGAACTCACAATGGAGGACAAGCTGTTTATCGACAAGCTGAGCGGACCGGAGAATTGGGCAACGTGGAAGTTTCAAATGGAACATCTGCTAAAGGCTAAAGGACTGTGGCGAATGCTAACAGAGGAAGACACATTAGCCCCAGATGCTAACGCAGCAGCACAGGGTGAGTTCACGAAACAGAGAGAGAAAGCGTTCTCTGTGTTAGTGCTCAATGTAAGTTCATCCCTGTTGTACCTGATTACAAACTGTAAGACTCCCAAAGAAGTGTGGACTACACTGAAAGATATTTTTGAAAGAGACACGCTGGCAAATAAACTATTTCTGAAGAAGAAATATTTCAGGTGCGAAATGAAGGAAGGAGATGGTTTGACTGAGCACCTCAAACAAATGAAAGAACTGACTGACCAGTTATCAGCAATAGGAGCTGTAATTGAAGAGGAAGACCAAATTGTAACATTGTTGGGAAGTTTACCACCAAGTTACGCTACAGTTGTCACTGCACTGGAAACAAAGATTGACAACCTGACACTCAAATTTGTTCAACAAGCGTTAATCGATGAGGAACAAAAGCGAGTGAATGCTAATGATTACAGTGGTGGTCCTTCAGGTGGTGCAGCAGCAATGTCATCACAGGTGTGTGGCAATCTGCAGGATCGCTCCAAAGCAGTGGGAGCAGGACAAAGCACATGGAGATGCTATAAATGTGGGAAGGAAGGCCACATTAAACGTGACTGTCCAAGCTGGAAAAACAAATCAAAAAAGAAAATCCACAAAGCTAAAAATGTGGTGTGTGAGGATGAGGATGGTTCATCTGAAAGTGCCTTTGTAGCTAGAAGGGAAAGCTCAGAAAAACCACATCAGTTTGAGTGGTTAATTGATTCTGGAGCATCAAAGCACATGACATGCGAGCAAGGAATTCTTAAGGAATACCAGCAGTTCTCAAAAGAACAGTCAGTGAAGCTCGGTGACGGCAGGGTGGTTGATGCCCTGGGAATTGGAAATGTCAACATGACAATGACCTTCAAGTCAAGCAAGGTAAAAAATGCTACGATGTATGATGTGCTGTATGTTCCAAAACTTTCTGGGAATTTATTCTCAGTGGGAGCTGCCACCAAAAAGGGAAATACGGTTCAGTTTAAGAGGTCCTGCTGCTACATTCGTGGAAAAGATGGAACTCTTAAAGGAATGGGAACACGAAGAGCTGATGGACTATATCAGCTAGATGTGAAAGGAAATGAATCAGTCACTCACAGTGCATCAGTAGCTGCTATCTTGTGGCACCGGCGCCTCGGTCACACTACCAAGCTGAAGGAACTAAAAGGTCTGGTGAACGGAGTGGACTTCTCTGCAGACAAAGAAGTTCCCTTCTGTGAAGGATGTGTGGAGGGCAAGCTGGCTAAAAAGCCATTCAAGTCGATTGGAGAAATACGTTCCGAGCGCAAGATGCAGTTAATTCATCGTGATGTCTGTGGTCCCATGCAAACTGAATCTATAAGTGGATCCAAATATTTTGTGACTTTCACAGACGATTACTCAAGATGCTCCAAGGTATACTTCATGAAACAGAAGAATGAAGTGCTGTGTAAATTCAAGGAATTTGAGAAGACATTCACAAATGAGTGTGGACTAAGCATCCAGAGGCTGAGAACAGACAATGGTGGTGAGTACACCTCAAGGGAGTTTCAAGAATATTTGAAGGTTCAAGGCATCCACCATGAAATGACTGGACCTCACTCACCACAGCAAAACGGAGTTGCTGAAAGAAAAAATAGAACACTCGTTGAAGCAGCAAGGAGCATGTTGTCTCATGCTAAGTTACCAAAGATGTTCTGGGCAGAGGCTGTTGCCACAGCAGCTTACATACAGAACAGGCTGCCTACTTCTGTCCCGAAGGGAGAGACACCGTACCAGAGATGGTGTGGGAAAAAACCTAATGTGGGTCACATGAAGGTGTTTGGCTGTATTGCCTATGCACTTGTCCCAGATGAAGAGAGAAAGAAGCTGGACAAAAAGACTGTGAAGCCGCGCTTCGTGGGATATGCAAACAATGCCAGAGGCTATCGCCTGTACGATGAAGAGAAGAGGAGGATTCTGATCCGTCGAGATGTCGTCTTTGATGAATCCAACTTTAACTTGAAGCAGGAACCGAAAGTACACTGCACAGACACCGAGATAACTATGAAAATAGATGAGAGTGAAACAAAACATGACGAAGTCACTGTTGAGAGCACTGTCAGAAAAAATGACAGAATCAGAAAGCCTCCAATAAGATTTGGATATGATGAGTTTGCTGATGTAGTGACTGTTGATCATTATGCAAACATGTGTTGCGTGACAGAGCCACTCTCACGAAAAGAGGCAATGGAGAGTCCTCATGCAAAAGACTGGCAGGAGGCAGCTGACTTGGAATATGAGTCACTGCTGGAAAACGAGACATGGGACTTAGTCGACTTGCCAAGAGACAGAAAGGCAGTAGGATCCAGATGGGTGTTCAAAGTCAAGCATCGCAGTGATGGAAGAGTGGAACGATACAAGTGTAGACTCGTTGCACAGGGCTACACACAGTTGTATGGCGCTGACTATGATGAAACGTTTTCACCAGTGGTACGATTTAGCTCTATTCGTACATTACTGTCCTTTGCTGTTCAAAAGGGTCTACATGTCCACCAGATGGATGTTGTAACTGCATTCCTCAATGGACACCTGGAAGAAGAAATATACATGGAGCAACCTGAGGGCTTCATCAAAACAGGGCAGGAACATCTGGTATGCAAACTAAAACAATCAATCTATGGACTGAGACAGTCTCCTCGCTGTTGGAACAAGGCTTTTACGGAGTTCATGATGGAAATTGGATTCAAACAGAGCACATCAGACCCCTGCGTGTTTGTGAGATCAAGACAAGAGCTTGAAATACTAGCAGTTTACGTGGATGATTTGATCCTGATTACAGAGTCCACTGAGAGCATGGACGAGCTCAAAGCAGCTCTCAAGGAGTGCTACAAGATGAAAGACATGGGTGAGCTGTCCTACATCCCAGGCATCTCTGTCATCCAAGATAAAGAAAAGAATCGTATCATTCTTCAGCAGAAGCATTACATTGAAGCCATACTTCGGAAGTATGGAATGGATAATGCAAATCCTGTGGCAACTCCTGCAGATGCCAACGTCAGGCTAAAAAGGAGGGATGGTGTCAGTATGTCAGTGCACCAGCATACCTATCAGTCAATGGTTGGAAGTCTGCTGTATGCTGCCATGGCGACAAGACCGGACATAGCTCAAGCTGTGAGTGCTGTGTCGAAGTTCAATGCAAATCCAGATGCTTCACATCTGACTGCTGTAAAGAGGATACTTCGATACTTGAAAGGGACATTAAATCTTGCTCTGAAATATGAGAGCTCAGACTCCGGAGCTTTAATCGGATACTCGGATGCTGACCGGGCTGGAGATCAAGATGATCGCCGGTCAACAACAGGCGACATCTTCCTTCTGAGTGGAGGAGCAGTAAGCTGGCTCAGCAAGAAACAATCAACAGTAGCACTTTCAACAGCAGAAGCTGAATACATCTCACTCAGTCAAGCAGCTCAAGAAGGAATCTGGCTGAAACGACTACTGTGTGATCTCGGTGTAGAGTCTGTGTCCACAGTGATCCTTGAAGATAACCAAGGAGCCATCGCAATTGCAAAGAATCCTGTAAATCACTCCAGGACCAAACACATAGACATTCGCTACCACTATATCCGTGAATGTGTGCAGAATGGACAAATTGAACTGCAATATTGTCCAACAAATGATATGAAAGCGGATATCTTTACCAAGCCACTCGATAGACAGAGATTTGAATATCTCAGGGGCGAGATCGGACTCTTTTTTGTTTAAAAATGCTTGACAGGTGTACGAAGAACGCTGCCGAGTCAAAGCGATTTCTAAAAAATGTGAAAAAGAGTTCCAGTATAACCAATGTGATAGGAATACTGTCTTAAAAATGGGGTGTTAAACAAGTTTACAGTTTTTGTTGTCGTGGAAGAACACAGCTTTGAAATATTATTTTCTCAGGACTTGGTGCTATTGGTAAAAGTAAGTGGGAGTGTTGTAAATGGGCGGTACTTTTACCTATAGGTGGCGCTACTGCAAAATCAGTGTGTGACGTCTGCGTGTTTTTGCGTCTTAACAAAGGAAGAAGAACGTTCCGTGTTTTTTTCTTTCATGCTGCCTGCAATAAAGTTCGTTCTTAAAATACAATACTCCAGTCATACGTCCGGGGAATCCATGTCCGCAGAAGGCTCCCATTGGCCGGTCTAAGGGGTCCTGCTGCCTCAAAGATTCCCCGCCTTTGAAAAGAGAAACATTACCTCCGCTTCTCAGCTCAACCGCTCCTCCGCTATGCGCCCTGGTACTCCCGATCCTCGGAGCTCAGGCGACTTGCGTGACGTTCTTCTGCTCTCCTCCCCTCCTCCGCTTCCCCGCTCCTCCCCTCCTCCGCTATTGGCCCTGGTACTCCCGCCCTGGAAGCCCGAACCGCTGGACATATGCGAATCACGGTCCGGGCTTCCGCCCTCCTCTGCTCTTCCGCTCCTCCGCTCCTCCCCTCCTCCGCTATTGGCCCTGGTACTCCCGATCCTGCGAACTCGGGCGAATTGTGTGACGTCCTTCTGCTCTCCTCCCCTCCTTCGCTTCTCCGCTCCTCCGCTTTTCCGCTTTGGGCCCTGGAACCCCGAAACGCTGGACATAAGCGAATCACGGTCCAGGCTTCTGCCCTCCTCCGCTTCTCAAGTCCTCCGCTCCTCCGTATTTGGCCCTGGTAATCCCGATCCTCCGAACTCAGGCGAATTTCGTGACGTGCTTCTGCTCTCCTCCGCTCCTACGCTTTACCGCTTTGGACCCCAGGACCCCCAAACCGCTGGACATAAGCGAATCACGATCCGGGCTTCTTCCCTCCTCCGCTCCTCCGCTTTGGGCCCTGGAACCCTCAAACCGCTGGACATAAGCGGATCACGGGCAGGGCTTCTGCCCTCCTCCGCTCCACAACTCATCCGGTACAGGCCCTGGTACTCCATGTCCGCGACCCCCTCCACCTAAACAAGCTGTCACGCACACATACACATACACACACACACACACACACACACACACACACACATAAACACGCACACTCACAGACTTTAACTCATCATAGCTGTGCTAATAGCATTAGCACATCCACAAGCACACAAACATTATCTCATCCACTCATTCACATGTGTTTGCCCTGAGGTCCGGGAACTCCAGTCATACGTCCGGGGGATCCATGTCCGGGGAAGGCTCCCATTGGCCGGTCTAAGGGGTCCTGCTGCCTCAAATCTTCCCCGCCTTTGAAAAGAGAAACATAACGTCCGCTCCTCCAATCCTCCGCTTCTCAGCTCCTCTGCTCCTCCGCTATGGGCCCTGGTACTCCCGATCCTCCGAGCTCAGGCGAATTGCGTGACGTGCTTCTGCTCTCCCCCCCTCCTCCGCTTCTCCGTCCCTCCGCTTTACTGCTTTTGGCCCTGGAACCCCCGAACCGCTGGACATAAGCGAATCACGGTCCAGGCTTCTGCCCTCCTCCGCTCCTCAGCTCATCCGGTACAGTGCCTGGTACTCCATGTCCGCGACCCCCTCCACCTAAACAAACTGTCACGCACACATTCACACGCACACACACGCACACACACACACACACACACACACACACACACACACCTGAACTCATCATAGCTGTGCTAATAGCATTGGCCAAAACGTATCCACAACCAAACAAACATTAGCTCATCCACTCATTCACATATGTGTGTGCCTAGAGGTGCGGGAGCTCCAGTCATACGTCCGGGTGATCTATGTCCGGAGAAGGCTCACATTGGCCGGTCTAAGGGGTTCTTCTGCCCCCAAGCTTCCCCGCCTCTGAGAGGAGAAACATTACCTCCGCTCCTCCGCTTCTCAGCTCATCCGCTCGAGGCCCCGGTACTCCCTGTCCGCGACCCCCCCCCACCTAAACAAATTCACACTCACACACACGCACACACACACACACACAGACACACACACACACACACACACACACACACAAACACACCTTAACTCATCATAGCTGTGCTAATAGCATTAGCCGAAACGCATCCACAACCAAACTGTTGCGTTTAAGTTCGCAGCTTCTTCGTTTTCCATGTTTCGGAAGGAATTCACAAGTTTGCCTTGTTTGAATCGTCTTTTATTTTCTTCTTCACAGCTCCGGGAATCAACATCGGTTAGCCATGGGACATGTACAGTACAGAGTGAGGGAAAAATTCCCGCCAGCACCGCTATACCAAAAAAAAAACACTGACGTAGAAGTTAACGTCAAGTTAGCTGAACAGTCGCGAAAAACTAAAACAAGTCCCAAACCTTGTCATAAAGTGCCATGCATTTCCTGAGAGTAGATACAAATACAACATATGTATACTAGAATGTAAACTCAAATAAAACTAATGAGATCACCTATCTCAACACCCCCTCTTGATCTCAACATCCCAAAAAAAACTTTGGACATTTTAATTTCCAAAGAACCACTTTTTGAATTTTTCTATTTTTACCTTTGTCATGAGTTTTGTCGAGATGTCTGCCAACATGTCCTCTGATGGACAATAGATAAGATTTATTTAACCCTCACTGAGTGCTTCACGAATGAAATGATATTTTACATCAATGTGTTTTGACCTTTGTCTGTTTACAGGATTCTTACTCAGTGCGATGGCCCCCTGATTGTCTCCGTAGATTGTTGTGCAACTGTACATTTTGTTGTCCATACCGTTTAACAGTTGAGACAGGTACATGTTTTCTTGTGCGGTGGTGGCTCGGCCGATGTATTCAGCCTCACATGTTGACAGGGCCACTGTGGGCTGTTTCCTTGACTTCCATGCAATGGCTGGGCCTTGTTTTGTTAAACTGAAACAGTAGCCTGTAGTGCTACGTCTGTCTTCTACAGATGATGCCCAGTCTGAATCACTGTAAGCTATCAGGTTCAAATCCTCCTTATTTGTCTTGAAACTTAGTTCATAATCAGCTGTCCCCTTCAAATACCTCAGAACATGTTTTGCAGCTACTAAGTTTTCTACTTTTGGCATTGCCAGATTCTGTGATAGTTTGCTCACTATCCAGCTGATATCAGGTCTGGTGCAAGTCATGGCATAAATAAGACTGCCTACAATCTCACGATATTCTTTGGGGTCGACAGGTTCACTTTGCTCATTTTCATCAGCTACAGGGATGCCCTCTAATTTTTGCTCACTTAGAGTAGATCTTGCTTTACATTCTGACATTCCAAATCTCTCTAGCATTTTTAGGATGTACTTTGTCTGGTTCATTTTGATTTCATCCCCCTTTTGTTCAAATTGTATGCCCAAAAAATATGATAGTTTCCCCAGGTCTTTCATGTTGAACTTGAATTTCATGTTCTGTTTAAATGTGCTGAGTGCATCATTGCTGCTTGCGGCAATAATTAAATCATCTACCCAAATTATTACAATGATTGTGTCACCATTTTCCGTCTGTTTTCTGTACACACAGTGGTCAGAGAGATTTCTCACAAAGTTGTCCTGTTCTAAATGGTCATTAAGGAGTTCATACCAGTTTCTTCCTGATTGTTTCAGGCCATAAAGAGATTTCTTTAATCTATACACTAGTTTCTCTCCTGTTTCTGACATCATTTCAAACCCTTCTGGTTGTTCCAAGAAAATCTCCTCATGTATAGGAGCATGTAAATATGCCGTCTTAACATCCATTTGATGGACAATGAGGTTATTTTGTACAGCTATCTGCATTAGTGCCCGCACTGATGTAATGTTAGCTGTCGGTGCAAAAGTTTCATAGTAGTCTATGCCTTCTGTTTGATTGTAACCCTTAGCTACATATCTGGCCTTAAATATTTGTCCTCCTTCAGCATTTTCTTTAAGGGCAAATACCCATTTTCCTCCAATTACTTTTCTCCCTTCAGGTAAAGTTGTCAGTTCAAATGTGTCATTCTGTTTAAGCGAGTCAATCTCTTCCCTCATGGCACAATTCCACCCGGGTGCCAGTGGTGACTTCAGTGCTTCACTATAATTCTGTGGGACTCCGCACACAGTCCTGTAACAGTAATCAATAGTTGTATGATTTTTATCATTGTTAATATAGTCTGTCTGATAATCCTCTAAATACCTTGGAACGACCCTTTTTCGTCTAGGATAGCGACTGGTTTGATTATATCTGGGTTTTATGTCTGACCTCGTCTCTTTTTCATTTTGGACATTTTCTGCTGTTTCTTCGTCATGTGACACATCTGCGTTAGTACTCTCATCCTCATTTTGTATATGGTTGTCTGTTTTATTTTCACTTTGTGACACATCTATACTGGTTTCATCTGTAGATTCTGTGTCTTCATATCCCTGGATTTCTGTCTCATAATCATCAGTTTGTGTTTGTTGTTCAATTCTTCCCTTTTTGATCAATTTCACCAGTCTCTGTTTTGACACTTTTTCTGTAAGTGGATTATAGACCAGGTATGAAGGGCTTTTCTTACTGTATCCCACAAATATTCCTCTTTCACATCTGGGATCCAATTTCTTAGTGTCATGTTTGTATGCATAACACTCAGTTCCGAATATCCACATTTTTGAAAGATTTGGCTTTCTCCCTGTTAACATGAAGTATGGGGTATTTTTGTGTCTGTCATTGTAACATCTATTTCGAATATGGGCAGCGGTCTGGACAGCATAAGGCCACAAAACCTTTGGTAATCCTTTTGCTATTAGCATACACCTTGCCATTTCAAAAAGGGTCCTCCATTGTCTTTCTGCTGTCCCATTTTGATGGGGAGAGTATGGGGATGATGTTTCATGTCTTATGCCTTTCTCCCTTAGAAGAGATTGAAAAGCATTTCCTGTGTATTCAGTCCCGTTGTCTGACCTGATACATTTGACACGACCATACGCTGCGCTGTCAGCAAGGAACTTCTCTGTTGCTAATGTAGCTTCACTCTTGTATTTGAGAAAATATACAAATACTGCCCCTGAATAATCATCTGTGAATGAAATGACATACTTATGCCCTTCTTGACCAGCTGGTTCAATCGGGCCTGATAAGTCAGTGTGTACCATTTTTAGGGGTGCATCAGCTTTTGCATCAGCTTGCCTGTTTCTGCTATTTGTGAATTTTCCCTCCGTGCATACGTTACAGTCTACGTTACAGTCTACCTTGGTCTGACCTGTAATCTTCATACCCTCGACTAAGTTTGGTCATTTTAATACATCTTTTACATTGCAGTGTCCCATAATCTCATGCCATGTTTTGACATCACAAGTTAAGTTTACTCTATCTCTGGACATCATGTCATTTACTGTATCATCATAAAGTTGTTGATAATTTACCGTTCTTATGTAGTAGAGTCTGTCACATTCCTCAATGCTGAAAATTTTTCCTTCTTTGGTTATGAGTCTGTTCTCTCCTTCTTTGAATATCACGCTGGCTCCATCAGCTGTGGCTGCCTTCACTGATATGAAGTCCTGAGGATATGATGGGATGAATAAGGCTCCCCTTAAGGTTACCAGGACAGGTTTTCCTTCAATGTCCTGGAGTAACACTTCTGCATCACCTCTTTTTAGTGCCACTTTGTTTCTTCTGGTCCCGTCTGCTAGCTCCATGTAATGTTTGTTTGGGTTGAAAAACTCATCAAATCTTATGAATTTGTCTTCTTGTGTTATGATGTGTGATGTAGCGCCACAGTCTACCATCAGTCCATTTTTTCTGATATTTTCCGGAGGGACTTTTTGACTGACCTTGAATACAAAAGTTTGCTCATCTTCCTTATCTTTGTCTTGGATGTCTGTGTTTTGTTTGACCGAGTCTTCTTTGGGCTTGGATTTTCTTCTGCATGTCTCATCGGTGTGGGTTGTGCTTCTGTGATAGCTGCACCATTTTGGCCCTGATTTTTGGTGACAAGCTTTTGCCATATGGCCACGGTTTCCACATCCATAGCAGATCACCGTTGACATGTCCACTTTCATTACATTGTCTGATTTGGTTTTGCTGTCAAACTTTTCAGTCTCTTCATAACTTCTTAGTTTACTCTTGAACTGAATAAACGTCATTTCTTCACTGCTCTGAGTTACGTGAATGACGAAGGGCTTGTACGGTTCTGGAAGCCCTTTCATAACCATAGCGATCATCAGCTCATCACTTATCACCTGTTTTGTGTTTCTCAGAGCGGTGACTGCCTTTTCTGCTCTGATAATGTAATCTGTTATTGTTTCGTCGGGTTCCTTCTTGAGTGAGCATAGTTCGCTGTACAGGGAAATAATTCTGGGCTTACCCTGGCTGGCGTAATGATCCCGTAATATTTTCAAAGCTTTTCGACCGTCATCTGCGGCTTCCCTCATTACCAATGATAGACTTTTATCATCGAGGAACTGGATAAGCTCAGCGTAGCATTCTGCATTTTTATCTGGGTCGGGCTCAACAGTTGAAAGTATTGTCTCTTTCAAACCTTCGAGTCGCATGTGTCCCAGAAACTTTACTTCCCAAAGCTCGTAGTTGTTTTCGTCTCCATCGAAAACCAAACGTTGCCATCTTCCTCCTTTTGTTCGTTGCCTGGGCCCATAACCTGTTGCGTTTAAGTTTGCAGCTTCTTCGTTTTCCATGTTTCGGAAGGAATTCACAAGTTTGCCTTGTTTGAATCGTCTTTTATTTTCTTCTTCACAGCTCCGGGAATCAACATCGGTTAGCCATGGGACATGTACAGTACAGAGTGAGGGAAAAATTCCCGCCAGCACCGCTATACCAAAAAAAGAACACTGACGTAGAAGTTAACGTCAAGTTAGCTGAACAGTCGCGAAAAACTAAAACAAGTCCCAAACCTTGTCATAAAGTGCCATACATTTCCTGAGAGTAGATACAAATAAAACATATGTATACTAGAATGTAAACTCAAATAAAACTAATGAGATCACCTATCTCAACAGTCCTTATGTCCTTTGCTTCCTCATGCCTGGTTGTTTCATTGACATTCAGTTCTACCTTGCCATGTTTATTTGTACATTTGTATATTTGTGTGTACTATTTATGTTCAATTAAAAAAAAAAAAAAAAAGAATGAGAGGCTGAGAAAATCTCCATGTCTCTCTCTCTCCCCCCCTTAATGCCCCCCCCCCCCCTCTTCCTCACGGCGGCCGACGCAATGTGATTCTCGCCGTTGCTGTGGAAGTAGGGTAAAGGATTCCCCGCGTCGGTGCGAGCGATGCGTTTCAAGGCGTATTGCATGTGTGTATGGAGGGGGGGGGGTCTACAGGATACCGCAGGCCGGCAATGGTGCACCTTCTGCGGACATCGATCACCGAAACGTCGGCGTGGAGCTCCCGGAGCAGCCGGCGTGTACATGTGAATGAATGGAGGAGCTAATGTGTGTGTGGTGGTGGTGGGGGGGGGGGGGGCGTTTCGGCTCGACGGGAAAGAAACCAAATGTGTCACAAATGCAAAAGTTTGGTGCTGTGTGCTATGCATACAAGCACAACAAAAAGAAACTTGACTCAAGAGGTGAGAAGGGAGTTTTCATTGGATATGACAAAAATAGTCCAGCTTATTTTGTATATTATCCAAATAGTGAAAGAGTACTAAAACAGACTGCTAAAATTTGTGTCGAACCCATCTCCAGAGCAACAAACCCAGACAGAGATGAGCTCAGACCAGGATGATGATGATAATGATGATGATGATGATGATGATGATGATGATGATGATGATGATGATGATGATGATGATGATGATGATGATGATGATCAGTTAGACATTTAAAGAGGCAAGGAGTTCCCTCAATGCTGACAAGTGGATGAAATCTATGGACGAAGAGATGGAGTCATTGAGAGAGAAGAACACTTTTACCCTAACACAGCTACCCCAAGGCAAGTGTGCAGTGGGGGTGGGGGTGGGGGGTGGGGGGCGTATGCGCTAAAAAGAAATGAAGATGGCACAAACAAATATAAAGCTCGTTATGTTGCTAAGGGCTACAGTCAAAAGTATGGCACGGATTTCGAGGAAACATTTTCTCCAACAGCAAATATGACAAGTGTGAGGGTGTTTATGCAGAAATCAGTTCCGGAAAATTTGTTCTTACACCAAATGGATGTAAAGACAGCCTATCTTCATGCACCCATAGATTGTGAGCTCTGTGTAGAACAACCAGAAGGGTATGAAGTGACAAATAAAAAACAGAAGCTGGTGTGTAAACTTAAAAAGTCACTATACGTCCCTGAACAAGCCGGTCGTCATTGGGATCTGATGCTCCATTCTTACTTGATTGACAATGACTTTATTCAGAATGAAGCAGATCATTGTGTTTATGTCAAAGAAAACCAAAATGACAAGGTCATCATCATAATATGGGTATATGATTTAATCATAGCTGCGAGTGATGAGGAATTAATGAAAGAGGTGAAAATCATGCTTACAGCTAGATTTAAAATGAAGGACATGGGCAAAGTGATCAAAATCAATACCCAGAAAATATGTCAGTCAGAAGAGTGTGTTAAGATGTCACAAAGAAAATATGTGGAAAGGTAGCCCTACAGTATTGTCCAACACAAGAGATGCCGGCACATGTTATGACAAAGCCTGCATCACATTTTAAGTTGTTGAATTTTTCAAAGTTGTTGTTTGGGTCATGAGTATTTTATTTTGATGTAAATGGGCAAAGATACCAATAATATGAGAGCAAGTGGGGGCGTTGTTAACTGAGAAATATGCTCTCAATTATTTTCCGTTTTATTTCCAAGGGCCAGTCTCAGCTTCCAGTCAACAGGACCCCGCAGACCGGCCAAGGTGCACCTTCTTCGGACACGGATCCCTGTGACGTCGGCGTGAAGCTCCGGGAGCACCAGACATGCACATATGAATAAGCGGAGGAGTCGATTCCATAAGTCCTCCACTCACGGCCTCGGTGTCACTGAATCGAGCAATCTGGTTTTTTAATGTTTAAAAATCGGCTTAACATTGAGGTCGAAAAAACAGCGGTATCGTTAAAATACAGTAACAGGGTGATAACATCCATGTAAGAAGTGGAGGGGGATTTATTGCACTCATGGCCCCACTCGTTTATTCCTCTCATACACAGCAGCCAGATCACCTGCTGGAGCTCCAAGCGCTGTGCACAGTCGGATGCCGCCATCTAGCGGACATAAAATGTAAGGAAGCGGAGGGAGAAAGCCATCCGGTGTTCCCCGAGTAGCGGCGACGAACGAGTTTAGAGCCGTGGAGAAGGTTTGCTTCCCCCCCACCATCTCTTTCTAACTTCTTCTTCTTCTTCTTCTTCTTCTTCTACAGTTTCTAGTCCATACATCATCGCTGGTCTCACCACTGTCTTGTACACCTTTGTACACCTTGGAAATGGGCAGCCCCGTATCTGACCGTGTGACACAGCCAAGCAGTGCAGACAATGTGAGACGATCAACTAGAACCAAAAAGAAGCCCAGTTACTTTAATGGTTATGTGACTAGTGCTATTGACGATGACCAAGTGTTCACTAACATTGACTACTGTTATAGACTGGCGTGTGGTGTCCCACAGACATTTAAAGAGGCAAGGAGTTCACTCAATGCTGACAAGTGGATGAAATCTATGGACGACGAGATGGAGTCATTGAGAGAGAACAACACTTTGACCCTAACACAGCTACCCCAAGGCAAGTGTGCAGTGGGGGTGGGGGGGTGGGTGTATGCGCTAAAAAGAAATGAAGTTGGCACAAACAAATATAAAGCTCGTTATTTTGCTAAGGGCTACAGTCAAAAGTATGGCACGGATTTTGAGGAAACATTTTCTCCAACAGCAAATATGACAAGTGTGAGGGTGTTCATGCAGAAATCAGTTCAGGAAAATTTGGCAGGTCGTCATTGGAATCTGATGCTCCATTCTTACTTGATTGACAACGACTTTATTCAGAATGAAGCAGATCATTGTGTCTATGTCAAAGAAAACCAAAATGACAAAGTCATCATCATAATATGGGTAGATGATTTAATCATAGCTGCGAGTGATGAGGAAGTAATGAAAGAGGTGAAAATCATGCTTACAGCTAGATTTAAAATGAAGGACTTGGGCAAAGTGATCAAAATCAATACCCAGAAAATATGTCAGTCAGAAGAGTGTGTTAAGATGTCACAAAGAAAATATGTGGAAAGGTAGCCCTACAGTATTGTCCAACACAAGAGATGCCGGCAGATGTTATGACAAAGCCTGCATCGCAGTTTAAGTTGTTGAATTTTTCAAAGTTGTTGTTTGGGTCATGAGTATTTTATTTTGATGTAAATGGGCAAAGATACCAATAATATGAGAGCAAGTGGGGGCGTTGTCAACTGAGAAATATGCTCTCAATTATTTTCCGTGTTATTTCGAAGGGCCAGCCTCAGCTTCCGGTCAACAGGACCCCGCAGACCGGCCAAGGTGCACCTTCTTCGGACACGGATCCCCGTGACGTCGGCGTGAAGCTCCGGGAGCACCAGACATGCACTTATGAATAAGCGAAGGAGTCAACTCCATAAGTCCTCCACTCAGGGCCTCGGTGTCACTGAATCGAGCAATTTGGTTTTTAATGTTTAAAAATCGGCTTAACATTGAGGTGGAAAACACAGCGGTATCGTTAAAATACAGTAACAGGGTGATAACATCCATGTAAGAAGTGGAGGGGGATTTATTGCACTCACGGCCCCACTCGTTTATTCCTCTCATACACAGCGGCCAGATCACCTGCTGGAGCTCCAAGCGCTGTGCACAGTCGGATGCCGCCATCTAGCGGACATAAAATGTAAGGAAGCGGAGGGAGAAAGCCATCCGGTGTTCCCCAAGTAGCGGCGACGAACGAGTTTAGAGCCGTGGAGAAGATTTGCTTTGGGTAGATGATTTAATTATTGCAGCAGAGTGTTGCATGGTTTTCAGGGAGGAGTTGAGAAAGGGTCTGGGTGGTCAGGGAGAGCTTCCAGATGATTGGACAACAACAGCTAGTGTGATCAGGGAGACAGGTAGAAGAGTACTTGGTGTGTCATCTGGAAGGAAAGTAGATAAGGAGACTTGGTGGTGGAATGAGGAAGTGCAGGAGTGTATACAGAGAAAATGGTTAGCGAAGAAGAAGTGGGATACTGAGAGGACTGAAGAGAACAGACAGGAGTTCAGGGAGATGTGGCGAAAGGTAAAGATAGAGGTAGCAAAGGCAAAACAAAGGGCTTATGATGACTTGTATGCTCGGTTGGATAGTAAGGAGGCTGAAAGTGATCTATACAAGTTGGCGAAACAGAGAGATAAAGATGGAAAGGATGTACAGCAGGTCCGGGTGATAAAGGACAGACAGGGAAATGTATTGACAGATGCTAGAAGAGTGACAGGAAGATGGAAAGAGTACTTTGAAGAGCTGATGAATGTGGAAAATGAAAGAGAGGCAAGGGTAGAAGAGGTGATTATTGTAGACCACAAAGTAGCAAAAATGAGTAAAAGTGAAGTGAGGAAGGCATTGAAGAGGATGAAGAGTGGAAAAGCAGTTGGTCCTGATGATATACCTGTGGAGGTGTGGAAGTGTCTAGGAGAGGCAGCGGTAGATTTTCTGACTAGATTATTCAACAGGATCTTAGAGAGTGAGAAGATGCCTGAAGAATGGAGACAAAGTGTGATGGTGCCTATTTTTAAGAATAAAGGGGATGTGCAGAATTGTGGCAACTACAGAGGGATAAAGTTGATGAGCCATACAATGAAGTTATGGGAAAGAGTAGTGGAAACTAGACTGAGAGCAGAAGTCAGCATTTGTGAACAGCAGTATGGCTTCATGCCTAGGAAGAGTACTACAGATGCAGTATTTGCGTTGAGAATGCTAATAGAAAGGTACAGAGAAGGCCAGAGGGAGCTGCATTGCGTTTTCGTAGACCTAGAAAAAGCATATGACAGGGTGCCAAGAGAGGAGCTCTGGTATTGTATGAGGAAGTCTGGAGTGGCAGAGAAGTATGTTAGACTGGTGCAGGACATGCATGCCAGCTGTGAGACACTGGTACGGTGTGCTGTAGGGGTAACCGAGAAGTTCAAGGTGGAGGTGGGACTCCATCAGGGATCAGCTCTGAGCCCCTTCTTGTTCGCAATGGTGATGGGCAGGCTGACAGATGAGGTTAGACAGGAATCCCCATGGACCATGATGTTTGCGGATGACATTGTGATCTGTAGTGAGAGCAGACAACAGGTAGAGGAAAATCTAGAGAGGTGGAGGTATGCTCTGGAAAGGAGTGGAATGAAAGTTAGTCACAGCAAGACAGAATATATGTGTGTGAACGAGAGGAACTCGGGTGGAGCGGTGAGGCTACAGGGAGTGGAGATCAAGAAGCTGGAGGATTTCAGGTACTTAGGGTCAACAGTCCAGAGCAACGGAGAGTGCGTAAAAGAGGTGAAGAGACGGGTCCAAGCAGGTTGGAATGGCTGGAGAAAAGTGTCAGGGGTACTATGTGATAGAAGACTATCGGCCAGAATAAAAGGAAAGGTGTACAAGACAGTGGTGAGACCAGCGATGATGTATGGACTAGAAACTGTTCCAATGACCAAAAGACAGCAGACAGAACTAGAGGTTGCAGAGATGAAGATGTTGAGGTTCTCTTACGGAGTGACCAGGATTGATAGGATCAGGAATGAGTATCAGAGGAACAGCACATGTTCGATGTTTTGGAGAGAAGGTCAGAGAAGCCAGACTGAGATGGTTCGGTCATGTACAGAGGAGGGATAGAGAATATATTGGTAGACGGATGCTGGAATTGGAGCTGCAAGGCAAGAGGTCTCGAGGAAGACCAAAGAGAGGATTTATGGACGTGGTGAGAGAGGATATGAAGGTAGTTGGTGTGAGAGAGGAGGATACGGAGAATAGGGTTAGATGGAGAAAGTTGACTCGCTGTGGCCACACCTGACGGGAAAAGACAAAAGAAGAAGAAGAAGAAGAAGAAGAAGAAGAAGAAGAAGAAGAAGAAGGAGAAGAAGAAGAAGAAGAAGAAGGGGAAGAAGAAGAAGAAGAAGAAGAAGAAGAAGAAGAAGAAGAAGAAGAAGAAGAAGAAGAAGAAGAAGAAGAAGTAAGAAAGAGAGGTTGGGGGGGAAGCAAACCTTCTCCACGGCTCTAAACTCGTTCGTCGCCGCTACTCGGGGAACACCGGATGGCTTTCTCCCTCCACTTCCTTACATTTTATGTCCGCTAGATGGCGGCATCCGACTGTGCACAGCGCTTGGAGCTCCAGCAGGTGATCTGGCCGCTGTGTATGAGAGGAATAAACGAGTGGGGCCGTGAGTGCAATAAATCCCCCTCCACTTCTTACATGGATGTTATCACCCTGTTACTGTATTTTAACGATACCGCTGTGTTTTCGACCTCAATGTTAAGCCGATTTTTAAACATTAAAAACCAAATTGCTCGATTCAGTGACACCGAGGCCCTGAGTGGAGGACTTATGGAGTTGACTCCTCCGCTTATTCATAAGTGCATGTCTGGTGCTCCCGGAGCTTCACGCCGACGTCACGGGGATCCGTGTCCGAAGAAGGTGCACCTTGGCCGGTCTGCGGGGTCCTGTTGACCGGAAGCTGAGACTGGCCCTTCGAAATAACACGGAAAATAATTGAGAGCATATTTCTCAGTTGACAACGCCCCACTTGCTCTCATATTATTGGTATCTTTGCCCATTTACATCAAAATAAAATACTCATGACCCAAACAACAACTTTGAAAAATTCAACAACTTAAACTGCGATGCAGGATTTGTCATAACATGTGCCGGCATCTCTTGTGTTGGAAAATACTGTAGGACTACCTTTCCACATATTTTCTTTGTGACATCTTAACACACTCTTCTGACTGACATATTTTCTGGGTATTGATTTTGATCACTTTGCCCAAGTCCTTCATTTTAAATCTAGCTGTAAGCATGATTTTCACCTCTTTCATTACTTCCTCATCACTCGCAGCTATGATTAAATCATCTACCCATATTATGATGATGACTTTGTCATTTTGGTTTTCTTTGACATAGACACAATGATCTGCTTC
This sequence comes from Fistularia commersonii, assembly GCF_037954325.1. Taxonomy (NCBI): domain Eukaryota; kingdom Metazoa; phylum Chordata; class Actinopteri; order Syngnathiformes; family Fistulariidae; genus Fistularia; species Fistularia commersonii. The sequence goes on along the minus strand of NW_028234053.1, from coordinate 4,638 downwards.
ATTCTGAATAAAGTCGTTGTCAATCAAGTAAGAATGGAGCATCAGATTCCAATGACGACCTGCCAAATTTTCCGGAACTGATTTCTGCATGAACACCCTCACACTTGTCATATTTGCTGTTGGAGAAAATGTTTCCTCAAAATCCGTGCCATACTTTTGACTGTAGCCCTTAGCAAAATAACGAGCTTTATATTTGTTTGTGCCAACTTCATTTCTTTTTAGCGCATACACCCACCCCCCCACCCCCACTGCACACTTGCCTTGGGGTAGCTGTGTTAGGGTCAAAGTGTTGTTCTCTCTCAATGACTCCATCTCGTCGTCCATAGATTTCATCCACTTGTCAGCATTGAGGGAACTCCTTGCCTCTTTAAATGTCTGTGGGACACCACACGCCAGTCTATAACAGTAGTCAATGTTAGTGAACACTTGGTCATCGTCAATAGCACTAGTCACATAACCATTAAAGTAACTGGGCTTCTTTTTGGTTCTAGTTGATCGTCTCACATTGTCTGCACTGCTTGGCTTTGTCACACGGTCAGATACGGGGCTGCCCATTTCCAAGGTGTACAAAGGTGTACAAGACAGTGGTGAGACCAGCGATGATGTATGGACTAGAAACTGTAGAAGAAGAAGAAGAAGAAGAAGAAGAAGAAGAAGAAGAAGAAGAAGAAGAAGAAGAAGAAGAAGAAGAAGAAGAAGAAGTTAGAAAGAGAGGGTGGGGGGGAAGCAAACCTTCTCCACGGCTCTAAACTCGTTCGTCGCCGCTACTCGGGGAACACCGGATGGCTTTCTCCCTCCGCTTCGTTACATTTTATGGCCGCTAGATGAAGATCATCATCATCATCATCATCATCATCATCCTGATCTGAGCTCATCTCTGTCTGGGTTTGTTGCTCTGGAGATGGGTTTGTCACAAATTTTAGCAGTCTGTGTTTTTAGTACTCTTTCACTATTTGGATAATATACAAAATAAGCTGGACTATTTTTGGCATATCCAATGAAAACTCCCTTCTCACCTCTTGAGTCAAGTTTCTTTTTGTTGTGCTTGTATGCATAGCACACAGCACCAAACATTTGCATTTGTGACACATTTGGTTTCTTTCCCGTCAACATAAAGTAAGCCGTCTGCTTTGTCCGCTTATTAAAGCATCAGTTCCTGACTGCTGCTGTCTGCACTGCATGGGTCCACAATGTTTTGGGTAGGTTGCTTCCTAGTAATATGCACCATGCCATGTCGAATAAAGTCCTCCAGTTTCTCTCTGCGTTCCCGTTTTGGTGTGGTGAGTATGGCGCTGACGTTTCATGTCTAACACCCCGTTTAGTCATTAGTCCTTGGTACTCTTTTGACATAAACTCAGTACAATTGTCAGATCTCATACACTTAATCTTCCCATAAGGGGCAGTGTCTGCTAAGAATCTCTCTGTGGCACTCACTGTACCACTCTTTTGTTTGAGAAAGTACACAAAAATTGTGTTGGAATAATCATCAGTAAACGACAATGCAAATCTGTGTCCATCTATAGATATGGGATCTACTGGCCCTGCCAGATCTGTATGCACTAAATCAAACACCTCTGTTGCTCTTGCATCAGGCTCTCTGTTTCTGATCTGCACAAACTTCCCTTGAATACACACTTCACATGGTGATACAGGTTTTTCAGTTTTCCCTTTGATTACCATACCATCAACCACTTTTGTCAACTTTTGTACATCGCTCTAATTACAATGGCTGAAAATTTCATGCCATGTTTGTAAATCAAAACACCCATTGCATTTGTCATTACTTTCATCTGCTGTAGATAGGTAGTAAAGTGTGTTCTGCACATTAATAGGAAATACAGTACGGTCACTCATTTTGACTATGTCTTTTCCTTCATTGAAGATTACCGTTGCTCCGCTTGCTGTGGCGGCCATCACAGAAAAAATGTCCTGTGGACAGGAAGGGATGAACAGTGCGTTTCTCAGTGGTGCTGTGTGGTGACGTCCTCTGCTGTCTATGAGGATCACCTCTGCCTCTCCCCGCTGCTTCGCCACGCCTTGACACTTGGTTGCGTCTGCCAGCTCAACATGGTGTGTGTCAGCTCTGAACGTCACTGAAAAACACGGAAGTCAGCAAATTTGAGCTTTTCTTCACTTTGAGTCACATGAACTGCAAATGGTTTGAACGATTCTGGAAGTCCCTTTAGCACCATAGCTATGAGAAGATCATCACTCATGACTTCCTCTGCATTTCTTAGCACCGTGATTATAGTCTCTGCCCTAATCACAAAGTCTGTTACGCTTTCATTGCTTCCTTTCTGCAGTTTTGTCAGGTCAGTATACAGGTTTATAATGCCAGGCTTCCCTTTACCTGCGTAATACTCTCGTAGCATCTTCAGTGCCTTTCTCCCATCATCTGCAGCTTCGCGCATGACCAGGCCTAGACTTTTGTCATCTAAAAACTGGATCGGTTCGGCATTGGCCATTTCATTCTGCTCCTTGTCCTTCGCCTCCTCGTCATCGTCATCAAATTCTGGAGTTTCACTCAGAATTGTGTCTTTGAGCCCCTGCAGCCGCATGTAGGCCAAGCATTTAGTCTCCCAGAGTTCATACTGCTTCTCATCTTCCACACCGAGACAGTCTCTGGTGGCGATCGGTAAATGTAACGGCAGGAGACCAAACTGATTGTTATGTTTGTACGGTAATGCCAATATCAATGTCTCATAACCCGACTATACAACCTCATCCAATTAACCAAAGTGAGACCTTGTCTATAATATGGGTATATTCCCAAGGATTGAGTCAGAGATTTGGAATTTTTCAGAATATAACAAATACCTCAGTCCTTCCTTTTCTGCCTTACGATCCATCCAAATGGCGATTACCAGCTGATTATTCTATGGTAACCAATAAAACTGTCATTGAGGGATTCACTCTAATGACAATACAAAAGACACCACCATTTTGTATGAAACGACAGTGTGGTAAGAAAGAGCATTATCTAGGCCAACTACAGTGTGACACTGTGCTAGATAAGGAAACGGATAGACCGGTTAGGAAAACCTATGACTACTATAATAATAGTATATGTGAGGTTGGAAAGTGGGGAATGGGCGTGTGTGCCATGAATCTGACAGCCCTCAAGCCATTATTGGGCATTGAAACAAACCTCACCAAATCTGGTATACCACCATGGAGGATTTTTGCATTCCCACACAAATACGGTTATCCATACATGCCCAAAAACACATGTATGGATTTGTGGCAAACGAGCATTTCTGTATCTGCCCGAACATTGGTGTGGCACATGCTATTTGGCCCGATTAGGAAGTGCTATGACTTTTATACCAGAGCATAACATGACTCATAGCGTACAACTCATTAGGCCTATGGGACATGAACGTAGTCGAAGAGCCTTGATAAGTGACTCTAGAGGAATACTTATGACAATGTTCCCTAACTATGGTGTAGCCTACTCGGGACATCGAATGAATGAGGTCTGGGCGACATTACAGAACCTAACGTCAAGGGTTCTAGAATTGAATGGACTGATACAAAACAATCCAGAGACTATGGCTATGAAAGAAATGCTTTTACAAAATCGTATGGCTTTAGATATTGTCTTAGCCAAGGAAGGTGGTGTATGTGCGATAATAGGACAACAATGTTGCACATATATCCCAGACATGCGAGACAATTTCACAGCAATTCATGACAAATTGACGACATTAAAGAACCAACTAGAGGGTAAAGAGGACAGTGATACTTTAATGTCGTTTTTACAGTTTGACCCTCTTGGATGGATCATCAACGGAACTTGGTGGCAAATACTTTTAAAGTGCCTTACACCTGTGATTGTGATTCTTATTTTGTTTTGTTTATTTACTATGTGCGTTATTCCTTGTTTGAGAAGCATGATTGCTAAAATGGCTTCCGCAGCCTTTGTCCAGATGGCAATAGTAGCAGTGCAGACCCAACCAAGGACTCACTACACTGGACAGATATATGAGCAACTGCCTATAAGTGATTCAGAAAAAGAAAATGATAATGATTCGACTGTGGAGGACGACGACCATGATGTTGTATGAAGTGTTATCTGTAAACTATGTACCAACATGGCATGATGATGCTGAAGAGTTTAACATTGTTCGGAGTCTCATAAACAGGAGAGAATTGTTAGAGTTTACTCTCTATTTCTATAACTATGTTATTTCGACTACTCACATGAAGTTAGCCAGACATGCTAGAGCACAAAAGACCTTTGTCCTCTAACAAGAGTTGGGCCCTCCAAGATATTCCAATGGTCGTAAACATCTTTAGATAAGAACCTACCCCCCGTAAACGTAAATCTAAACGAGGATAAACGCTTCTGGAGAGAAACCTGACCACCCCTGTATATCATCCTGGTCAACTTCACATATGCATGAACTATACTATTAAATAAATGTTGTTATGTAAATAAACACTTTCACACAATAAAAAGCCGAGCAAGGAGGAACTCGGGGGGATTCTCTGGATCTTGGCTCCAAAGAGCGCGCTGAGTCTCCCCCTCTGCAGAGCACAAAAGAATAGTCGCTTGTCTGTGTTATTTCTTATGATAACCTCAGTCTCCTCTTTACAGGTTTTAACTTAGACCAGCATGAATTACAATTACTCTCC